>NW_011898663.1:0-2323 GCF_000151845.1 Pteropus vampyrus | reverse complement strand
ATCTATTGTAGGACACTTCAGTTGCTTGCATGGCCTGGCCACTGTGAATAATGCTGCTATGGACATCAGTATGCAAATATCTTTTCGGATATGGGTTTTCAAGTCTTTGGGGTAAATACTCATAGAGGAATTGCTGGATCATACAGTGGATCAATTCTTAGTTTTCTGAGGAACCTCCATACTGTTTTCCATACCACATCCTTTAAAGCTGGCAAAAGTAAGTGTTTTCCTGAATCCTATGGGCTGCTCTAGCGCATTAATCAAACCCGAGAAGGGGTCATTGGAAACTCTGATCTACAGTTGGTGGATCAGAAGCACAGCTGATAATCTAGGCTTGTGACTGGCATATGAAGTGGGGGTAAAAGGGCATTGCTGTGGGACCAAGCCCTTAACCTGTGGGATCTGACACTATTTCCAGGTAGATGCTGTCAGAAATGAATTAAATGGTAGCACACCCAGCTGGTGTCACAGAGAATTGTTCAGTGTGGGGAAAAACTCCATGTATTTGGTGACCAGAGTATCAGAAATAAAGTGTTTTGTGTGAGCAGTAAAGGAGACTCACAGGGGAGGGACACAGTAGTGAAGAACTTGGTTTTTCCCTACACATGAAGGAAAGTCTGAGTTGTTTGTTTGTTTGTTTGTTTGTTTGTTTGTTTTAATTATATACAGGAAACTGTTCAAATGCCCTTCAGCACTAAAATGAATGAATTACGTTAAGTCGCACACTAGACAGGAAGGAGAACACACCTATAACTGCACAAAAATATGGATAAATTTCACAAACACAATATTGAACAAAAGAAGCTAGACAAAAAAGAGAACACAGTATAGGATTTTAATTATATAAATTACAAAATTAGGTGAAGCTAATTTATGTCATTAAAAAGCAGGATCTTGGTAGCTCTGGAGTAAAGAGGTTGGATTAATGACCGGAAAAGAACATGAGGGTGATCTGAAGTTACTGGCCATGTTCTCTTTCTTGAACTCAGTGCTGCTTTCAGAAACTATGTTTCATTTGTTAAAATTCAACTTGCTGTAAACTAATATGTGTACATTGCCTGAGGCAAAAAGATCACTAAATAATACTGATCCTGCCTTTTAAAAAAATTGACATTGTGTTAATCGTGAACGATTTTTACATTAAGTTTAATTGAAAAAATATACTGCATTGAAATATTATTTACTTGAATGCTGACCCTCTTGGTGTCCCCTTAAATTTTTTGCCTTACTTGCCTCACCCAAGACCAGGCCCTGTGCTTTATAACAGAGAGAATGAAAGCCAAAGGACCAAAGGACTTGAAATGACTGAGCCAAAGTCACAGAGATAATTTCTTCCTTTTGGAAAGTATTTTCCTTCATCAGTTATAGATCTTTCTAGAACCATTACTCTCTTTTCTATATGGTTATACACCTAGCCAAGGCATATATTGTATTTCCAAAGGGAAAAAGGAAAATGCAAAAACCAAAATGAACACACAAAAAACCCAACCACCTTCTTCCTCAAGACTTTATATTAATTTCAGTTTGTTGAGCAACCAATAAAATCAGTCATTGTCCTTGTCACTTTAAATATATATTAAATAACTCTAATTCTCTTAATAATCTCAGAAGTATGATAATGCCTACTTTCATAATGAAGAAAGGAGAATCAAAACGATTATGTGTCTTGCCAAAAGCCATACAGCTAGCAAATGTTGAGGCCATAAGCCACCACTGTATACATCTAACTTCATGGTACACATATTTCATTAAGCTTTCCTGACTTCACACCCCTGAAGGGCAGCCAAGAGTACAGCCAATATTGGCATCCATGAGCACAGTTAGTGGGGTCTTAATAAATGGGACTTATGGGGTGTTTTCAGAGTCAATTTGGTTATTCAGGAAGAAAGGAAATGAAATTCTACTAGGTGACGATTCTATTCATTTCTATATCCCCAGTGCCTAAAACAGTACCTGGCATTCAGTATGTGCTCATAAAATATGTGTTAACTACATTTTTTAAATTAGAGAAACATTTGTCAAAGTCTGGTCCCTGCTATGGGAGACTCAACCAAATGTCGAAGTGAAAATTTTTTTTTTTCTTTAAATGTCAGTAACTCAAGGAAATCCTGTTTGAATAAGGTCCAAGATCATAATAGCTTTGTAAAAAAAATATGAAATCTATTATTCAGTTTTTTAAAAGAAATTTTAATTTTAAAGTCATCAACCATTTCCCAAGATTAATTATCTTCTTCAAGAATGATAATGAAAAAAGTCAATTATCGAAAAAAGTTGCAAAGCAAAGTGTATGATTTTTCAATTATTACATTATGTGATTTTTTTT
>NW_011898662.1:3418-5568 GCF_000151845.1 Pteropus vampyrus | reverse complement strand
TTCATAACAATTCTTTGTACAATTGAGAGGAATGTCAGACTTTTCTCTCCTTCACTGTGACTTAGGGTCCCTGATACCAAATTAAAAGATAAAAGTCATTCAGCCCTTGCCATATGAATGAGGTTTTGGCCCTTACAGCAAGTGTTACACCAAGAAAACCATTTTGCCATGTGGAAATATAATAGGTAAATCAGTTAAATACTTTACCTTGGGTCTATGCTTTGGAAAAAACACAAGTGAGCCCCTTGACTTTAATACCTGGAAGATCAACTCAGACAGCAATTATAATGTTATATTCCTTAAAAATATCTATTCACTATTTATGAAATACATTCCAAACTCTTTAACAATGCAGTCTTGACCAATCTTTCCAGTTTAATTTTAATCCAATCCCTTCATATAACCTGTATATTGGCAATATCTAATTACTTAATACTTTAGAAGCATGTCATACAATTTCCTACCTCCACTCCTTTTTTGACATGCTGTTTCATCTACCTAGAATTTCTTTTCTTCTTGTCCTTCTTGAAAAAATTCTTATTCATCTTTTAAAATCTGGCTTAAATAAGGTATTAGTCAGTTTTGCTAACAAACAAACAAAAAACTCAGTAGTTTGCAACAAGAAGCATTTATTTCATTTACACAAGTCTGTAGTTTGGCTGTAGTTTGAGCGATCCAGACTGCGTTTAGTTTAGTGGATCTGCTTCAGGCCATAGGCCAGCTAGCCTTGGGTCTAGACTGCCCATTTGTTCTCGGCCCCCTGCTGAAGGGACAGCAGCTCTCTAGGGTATGTTCTTTTGGAATGTAAGGGCAAGTTCAACTCTGTGAGCAAGGTTTCAGCTTCTGCTATTCTTATGTCCACTAACATCTCCTTGCTCAAAGCAAATAACATGGCCAAGGTCAATGTTAAGAGGTAGCGCATATGCTTCCCTCATCAGGAGGAAGGTCAAAGTGTAGATATATAATTCTATTATAGTGAACTCTGATTGAGTACAATTATTCAATGTAGCACAAATCGAAGCTTTTTTTAGCCCTTATAGGCAGTCAGCAGTCTCCTCTTCAGTGTTCTCTAATGATATTTTAAAATGCTTACCACACTGAATTCTTACTTATAACATTTATTTCTTCATACTATGTGGCAAAATGCAGTCTTCTAATTATTATTTTGCCAGCATAGGACACTGCACTTTGAACTAGGAGAGATCAATAAATGTTTGTTTGACTAGATGAATGAATGACCTATTTCCCAGGCTCTCATATTAATCCTCCCTATGGAGTCTTTTTGTTGGTTTCAAACAGATGTCATGGTTTCTAGGAAGCACAAAAGAAATCAAATATGAAAATTCTCATATGATACTAGTTTTCTCTTTATTAAGTAGGTACCTGACCTCACAATGAAAAATAAAGTTCATCCAGAGTCTGGGACCATTTCAAATGGGACTAGACATCATTTTTCAAACTCACACTTAAGTATTTCAACTGAACCATAAGTTATTTTATTGCTTTAGTCCACTAGGTGTGTGGTTCTGGCTGCAAGTGTAGTAGTTTGCAAGATTAATATTTACCCATACACTTCATGTCTGAGCCCATAAAATATAATATCCATTGGTTGGTTTTAAGCCAATAAGAAATGCTGGCATGAAATGAAAATCTCCTTTCTGTGGCAATTTAAAGCAAATTAACAGAGACAGTGATGCCATTTTGGTTGGCAAAACACTTCTTTATCCTTTTCGTCAACAGCTTTCTAAAATTTTCAAGTTTTAACTGATTTTGAACCTCATGGGGGAGGGAGGTGGATAAATACATTTTTCATCCTTATGTTTTCAACTTCAGTGGAAGTATAAAAGAAACATTTACATTGTATTTAAAAGCCCAACTTTTACAAAACTATCAATGAAAAATGACAGGATATATATTATATCTATATTAAAGCTAGAACTATTTACCTTCAATAAAGCAAGGAAACCAATTTATAATGGAAAACTGCTTCTCATCCTTTTGGAAGAAGAAGCTTGGAATAAAAGATTCCAATTCATGGTTTTCTAACAATATTAGAAGAAGCTAAAAAGCAATGTGCCTGCTATGTTAATCAGTTAGATTTGGAGAATTACTGTTACAATATGGATTTTGTGAAAGCACGTGTCTGCTAT
>NW_011898662.1:0-1188 GCF_000151845.1 Pteropus vampyrus | reverse complement strand
TTTGCAGGCCTTTATAAGAAAGAGACAAACATTTTATGGCGTAGGTAAAATGTTTCTTACCTAAATATAAAGCTTCATTGAGACATTGGTATACAATAGGTCCTATATAAGGAAAAATGTTGAACCTCTCTATCTAGTAGATAAGAACCATGTCAAAGAAGACATAATTGCTTGTATCTATTTCATAAAGATGCTCAACTCTCAGACTGGAAATCAGAGCTGACAGTGCTAGATGGGGAGAGATCTTACCCAGTTTTCAGTTCTTGACTGGGAACGGGGCAGAATGTTTAAGTGTGTCATCCTAGAGGTGAGTTATAAGCAACTTATGAAGTTGGGCAGTAACTAGATAAAAGAAAACTTAGTAAGACTCTTTCTGGGAAACTAGCTAGCTAATACAAGAGAATCTTATAATGTGTAAGTCAAGCAGTTCAGAGCTCTTGATGTCATTGTGTTTATTTTACTTTCCTTATCCCTTTGTGTTTAGAAAAGTCTTTTAGAAATCTTCAGTCTGTATTAGTTGTACTAAGAGGAATCAAGAAAAGAGATATGGCTCAGGTTCAATCAAAGTATTAAAGGGATTGACTAAACACTGAGGCCAGTATGGAATGCCAGCAGGAGTGTGAAAGAGAAAAATGTCATGGGAAAATGAAAGTCAAAATGATGGAGGATTTGCTTATTTGTTAGCCATTTTTTTTCTAAAATTTTTCTCCAGCTGGTTAGAATATCTGAATTCATTGGACTAAGGAGGTTCTTCTTAACTATACTATATCAGAATAAAAAAGTGGGGGATGGGTAGACAGAAACATGTAATGGTCTAGAATGTGTAGTATGTTTTAATTATAAATTTTTTTAAAAGAAAGAAAGAAAATATTTTTAAAATACACTTTATTTCCATTGAACATTTTCCCTTTGCAACATACATGTAATTAGGCATGAGTCAGAACACGTACATTGGCCACGAGCTCTTCCTGGACAGTTAGTGTTACAACATAGTGCATGCCATGGGGCGGTCTGCACTGCTGGACAAGGGAGGGTCTTTAAAGACACAAATATCTTTCTTAAGAACATCTTTCCCTTAAGAAATAAAGAAAAGAAGGAAGAAAGGAAAGGAGGAAGAGATGAAGGAAGGGAGAATGGAAGAGAGGGAGGGAGGGAGGAAGGGATGAAGGGATGAAGGAAGGAAGGAAG
>NW_011898661.1:0-5223 GCF_000151845.1 Pteropus vampyrus | reverse complement strand
AAAGATCAGGTGAGTCCATCTTGCACATGTGCATTTTAAATGTATCTTTTCCTCTCAGTAATTCTTCATGTGGCATCTAGAAAATTATATCCTATAACGGCCCTCTTAAAAGCTTTTTCTCAGCCCATGGGAAAGACTTTCCACTTATGAAAATTTAAACATTATGGAAGGTTGGTGTCAGTGAGTCTTTCTGATTTTTCCATATTACATTAGTAATAACTTAATAGTAAGTTATAAGGCTTATAAGGTGGGTTCTGATCACATTATCTAAATGAAAAATGGGAATGAAACCAGGTGAGGGAATAGAATTCTGAAAAATTAGTTTCAGACTTCTCTCAGATTATTTTGTGTTATCTCTTAAAAGGAGAACTTTATATGTTCAGGTTCAGATTTTATTTATTTTTTTTGGACTATCCCAGGCTAAGAGAAATGTAACAGGGATAAGCACAAAGAACGCTTCTTTTTTGCTTATGTCACTTGAGACTACGTTGCTAGATTGATGACCCATTACTCTGAAAGATCTTAAAGTTTTTTTTCTTACAAATCAGGAAGTTCTCCTGCGTAACCTCAATGTAAACATCAATAAGGTGACATCATGAAGAATGCACTATGATTGCCTCTTCCTCAGACCATGTTAACTTTTGCTATTTGTCCCAATAATGCCTTTTATGACAAAAGAATTTGTAATGACAGTTCAGGATCTGCTGTAACATTTCTTTAGCCTCCTTAAATCTGAAAGCTTTCCTTAGCCTTTTCTTAATTCTCATAATCTTGACACTTTTGAAGATTACAGAAGAATTATTTTATAGAAGTTACTTCGATTTGGGTTCTCCTGATGCCTCTCCATGATTATGATTAGGTTATGAATCTTCAGCAAGGATGTAACAAAGAGCGATGCTTTGTTCTTTTCCTACTGAGGAGTACACAATTTTGATTTGTCGCATTCCTGATCATAAATTCGATGGCTTGATCAAGGCCAAGCTTCTCTGGAAAATTAGTCAATTTCATTTGTAATGAATAAGTATTGTGGGACATTACTTTGAGACTCTGCAAATATATGGTTCCCTATCAAACTTTCTACTTATTTATTTATTTCTATCAGTATAGGTTCATAACTTCCTGTTTTAGGAATGGGTTATAATTTATTAATATCATTTATTTTGATGTTAAAATTCTATTGAATAGCCTCTTCGGACAAGCTTCTATGTCCTGGCATGTGTCCATCTTTCTCTGAGCACTTCCTTACTTTCTGGCACAACGAGATGTTCAAGGCTCATTTATAATTTTCCTGCACAAGCTCTGGAATCAGCCATTTCTTCAAGGTGAAGTGGTTACTTTAAGTGGAGAGTAGGAGAACAGTATTCCGAAACAGAGATCTAGGCACTACGTCTGCTGACTGCTATTGGGCTATTGCTGGGTAGAGCTAAGGAATATATGTATGAATACATATATGTGCATGCACATATACATTTATATCTATACTCATTTTTATGTTTCTATCTATATATTGAAAAGTTCATAGTTCCAGAAATATCTTCAATTTTAACCGAACTTCATGGTGTTTTAGTTTTTTTCTCTTTCCATCTGTTTATATCTCTCGCTCTGATGGAGAGAACACTGTCTCCCACTATGTTTGATATGTTTACTTACTTGGTCAAAAGCTCTCCCCTCACCCCGTATCCAATCTTCTGCTGTTTCTGCTGCCTCTTCCCCCATATGATTGCCCTTAACAACTAGTTGGGCTCTGACACCCTGTACTAGGCTGTGTCTGCTGTCCCCTATCATGGACTATAGCTTAGCCCAATGCATGCTCTTGTCACCCTATTTGGCTCACCCCACAAATATGGGTGCCCTTGGGCTCTGATATGCTGCACTGGCCTGTCCCTTGTATATAGACACTCTCTTCCCCAAATTGGGCTCCATTGCCCCTCACCGGGATGCCCCTCTTGTGGACACCCTCCTCATTCCTGTTGGCATCTGACATTCTCTCTTGTCATCATGAATCTCTATCCATTGTCTCTCCCATTTCTGCTCAAATGCCTATTTCACTTGGTACCATCAAGTGGTTTTTGTATTAGAAAGAAAAGGGAAGGAAAGAGAAGAGGAAGTGAAAGGAGTATTAGCTCAGTGTTTAATCTTGTTTTACTGTAATTCACAGAGTTTCTGGTAATTGGTATCCAATCTGAGTCCTTAAGCTTCCTCTTTAATGAATTTTATCTTACTATAATTTAACTTGAACATATCATACATATGTTAAAATTTAAATAAACTTTTAACAGATAGAATATCCCATACGACAGCAGCGGAATACATATTATTCTCCATGTCTCATCCTGGGACATTCTCCAGGGTGGATCGTATGATAGGCAACGAAACAAATATTAGCAAATTTAAGAAGATTGAAATCATACCAACTATCTTCTCTGATCACAAAGATATGAAACTGGAAATCAACAATAAGAGGAAAATGAGGATATCTACACACATGTGGCAATTAAACAACACCCACTCATGCAACTACTGGGTCCATGACAAAATCAAAAGGGAAATAAAAAATTATCTCAAAACAAATAAAAATGAAAACACAACATATTAAACATTGTGGAATGCAGCAAAAGCAGTTCCGAGAGTTACGTTTATAGGAATAAACACATATATTAAGAAATTAGAAGGATCTCAAATAAACAATCTAACTTTATACCTCAAGGAATTAGAAAATAAAAAATTAAACCCAAAGTTAGCAGAAAGAAGGAAATAATGAGCATCAGAACAGAAATAAAATAAAATAAGCAAATAGAAAGGATTAACAAAACTAGGAGCTGGATCTTTGAAAAGATAAGTAAAATTGACAAAACTTTAGCTACATTAACAAAAGAAAAAAGAGAGAAGACACAAATTAATATAATTAGAAACAAAAGAGGAGACATTACAATTGATACTACAGAAATACAAAGAGACTACTACAAAAAATTATATGCCAAAAAAATCACATAACCTAGAAGAAGTGCATTCATTTCTAGAAACATATGACTTATGAAGACTGAACCAGGAAAAAATAGAAAATTTGAACAGACCAATAATGAGTAAAGAGATTGAATCAGTAATCAAACAACTCCCAACACAGAAAACTCAAGGAGCAGATGGCTTCACTGGAGAATTCTACCAAATATTTAAAGAAGAGTTAACAACAATTCTCCCCAACTCTTCCAAAATATTGAAGAAGGAACACTTTCAGATTTATTCTATGAGGTCAGCATTACTTTGATACCAAAACCAGATAAGGCTACTACAAGAAAACTGTAGAAACTATAAAATTATAGGCCAATATCCTTAATGAATATAGATGCAAAATTTTCAACAAAATATTAGCATAGTGAATTAAAAAATACACATTAAGATGATTACACACTATAACCAAGTGAGATTTATCCCTGGGATGCATGAATGTTTCAACATCTGCCTATTAATAAATGTAATACATCACATCAATGAAATGAAACATAAAAATAAAATGATCGTTTCAATAGATGTAGGAAAAAAAGCATGATAAAATAACAACATCCTTTCATGATAAAAAATACTTAACAGATTGGGTATAGAAGGAACATACTTCAACATAATAAAGGGCATATATGACAAATCCCCAGCTAATAATCTACTCAACAGAGAGAAATTGGACGTTTTTCTTCTAAGTGTAGGAAAAAGGATGCACACTCTCACCACTCTTATTCAATGTACTACTCAAAGTTCCAGCTAGAGCAGCAATTAGGCAAGACTAAGAAACAGAAGGCATCTAAATTGAAAAGGAATAAATAAAATTGTAATGATTTACTGATCACATGATCCTATATATAGAAAATTCTAAAAAATTTCTGTTAGAATTAATCAATGATTTCAGCAAAGTGGCAGGATACAAAATCAAAATAAAGAAACCCATTGCATTCCTTTACACTATGATGAAGCATCAGAAAAAGAAATAAAGAAAATTATTCCCCTTACCATAGCATCAAAAACAGTAAAATAATTAGGAATAAATTTAACCAAGGAAGTTAAAGACCTGTACAATGAAAATGCCAACACTTTGTTGAAAGAAATCAAAGACAAAAACAAATGGAAAGACATATTCTGTTCATGGATCATAAGAATTAATATTGTTAAAATGGCCATAATACCCAAAGCCATCTATAGATTCAACACAATCTCCATCAAAATACCAAATACATTCTTCATAGAAATTGAAGTAACAATCCTAAGATTGGTGGAACCACAAAGACCCTGAGCAGCCAATACAATTCTTAGGAAAAAAAAAAAGCCAGAAGTATCATGCTTTCAGATTCAAACTATACCACGAGGCCATAATAATAAAAACAGTATGGTACTGGCACACAAAAATAGACACAAAGACCAATGAGATGGAATAGAGAGCCCAGAATTGAACCCTGGCATGCATGGTTGACTAATATTTGACAAGGGAGCCAAGAACACCCAATGAGGAAAGGACAGTTTCTTCAACAGAGGATGCTGGAAAAACTGAAGAAACACATACAGTACAGTGAAATTAAACCCCCTATCTTAAACCACTCACAAAAGTTAACTTAAAATGGATCAGAGACTTAAACGTAAGACCTGACACCAAATAACTTTTAGAAGAAAACATAGAGAAGAAGCTCATTGATACTGGTCTTGGCAACAACTTTTTGGGCATGATGCTAAAACAAAAACAAATAAACAAGAGAAAAAAAATCAATAAATGGGACTACATTTAACTCAAAATCTTCTGCACAGAAAAAAATGAACAAAATGAAAAGGCAACTTACAAAATGGTATAACATTTTTACCAACTATATACAGATAAGGGTTTATAGTAAAAATAGATAAAAAAAAATGAACTAACAAAAATGCAAAAAATTATTAAAAAATGAGAACTAAACAGACATTTTTCCAAAGAGGATATCAAAGTGGCCAACGGGCACATGAAAAAATGTTCAAAGTTAGTAATCATCAGGGAATTGCAAATTAAAACCACGATGAAACATTACTTCACAATGAGATATATTGGAATGGACATCTTCAGGAAGGCAAGAGACAAGAGGTGCTGGCAAGGATGTGGTGAAAAGGAAACATCCATTTTTGGTGGGAATATAAAGTGGTCCAACTACTATGGAAAGCAATATGGAGGTTCCTTTAAAAAATTAGTAATAGATCTACCATATGATCTAACGA
>NW_011898660.1:2757-3673 GCF_000151845.1 Pteropus vampyrus | reverse complement strand
AGAATAAAAGAGTAGCTTTATCTAGTGATTGGCTCAGATGAAATTAGAATCTCTATGCAAAGGCAAACCTCAAATGCAAAAGAAACAACACTGGTGCTTTATGCATATGAAATTTTTCTCCAATAGTGGTGATAAGAGTATCACTAATTCAGACACAGAAGCTTCACAGGGCTTCTTCTTTGTAAAAGCTATTACATACCTACAAGCATCCACTGACGCTGATATTAATCTCATTAGCAGTGTGCTCTTATTAACAGATCCTACTGACCACATTTAAGATATTATGTTATTGCCTCTTCAAATCTATATAATTACATGAGTGAGTCTACCTGGTAAAATGTCAGGTACAGGCTGTCTCTCTTCTGGGTCCCTGAGGACTTAGGGGTTTCTCCGCATGAAACATCATCCTATCCTTTATTCTCTTGAAAAGATTTCTCATTAGTAAGATCACTTAGGTCTACCTTTTAAGATGAAGCATATCTACCTAATAAAAGATGTGAAGCTTCCCAAAATACAAATCTCAGAGGCAACATATTATACAGCTTAGTTTGCTCCAGCTTACTAGATAAACCAGGTCAGCTTTTTCTCTGCCAGTTTCTTTCTGAATCTGATTTTTCTCTTCCTAATCAACCTATGTTTGAACTCACTGTCTGAAATCTCCTGGCTACAGAGGAAGCAAGATCCTTTTTCTCATCTAGACTACAGCCCTACTTAAGGTAAGCCCCAATGGCAGATTCTCACCACTTTTTCTAGATTATTCTGCTAAGCCGCTCTTCATAAACTCATTTCCTTCCTGTAAAACATGCTTCCTTGGATTCAACCTTTCTCCCCCCGTGTTTATTTGGATTTTGGTTGTTCTTCCTTTAGCCTAAACACATGACCATGCTGTTTAAGCTCCTGACTTCAGTCAGAATAC
>NW_011898660.1:0-1819 GCF_000151845.1 Pteropus vampyrus | reverse complement strand
TCTATTTTGCCTATGATTCCTAAGCAAATTACATTTCTCCCTTTAAGAGATATTACTACTAGCAAAGCTCTCAATCTGACCAAGCGTATAAATGTATCTCTTCTACAGATTTATAAATTTCTCTTCTTTTCTACAGATGTTTACTTATCACCTGAGTAAAAAATTTAATTTGTATATTTAAAAAACACAGTAGGTAGGTACTACCTTTAAAAAGGAGGAGGAAGAGGAAGAAGAGGATGAGAAAGAAAAAAACCTTCCAAGATCATAAATTCTACCAAGATTTCTCATTAGACAATGACAGAGTCAGGGTCTAGCTAGCGTTATGCCATTTTTCATCTTAAGGTCCCAGAACAAAGGCAGCCCCAGAACAAAGGCAGCCCCTAGCTCCTTAAAGGACATGTGCTTCTCTGTTCTGTAGACTAATCCCAAACACCTCTAACTTCAAGTTAGAAGTGTGTTTCCAGAACTGTTAGTGGTTTCCAGACACTTTCTACAAACAGTCTAAGTAAAAACACTAAACCAATTATCTTACCTAAGATGTCAAGTAGATCATTAGTAAATGCCTGAAATGCTGGAAAAAACTCCTCATGTTCTTCCAATTTGATGATAATGCTTTTAAAAAAAAATGCACAGTTTACACTGAATTTCTAAATTAAGGTTCTTGCATCTGATTGAAAATAGAACATTTTCAAAATGGAAAGAAATTGTCCTAAGTTAAATATAAACTTGATGATCATTTACTGTAATCCTGCCCTTTTAAACTTTGTTTATCTAATATCACTTTTCTAAAAAAAACTTATTACCAGCATAAATATCTGTTCTAAGGTTAAATTAATACAACATTCCTAATATGAGAAACTTCTCGTTTAGCTCAAGGATTCTGAAGAGATCATACTTTTATAACGTATTCAAAACTACCCGGCTTTTATATCCAGTATTCTATAAGAATAAGTACCAGTAGTCAGTTAAACTGTGGAAAAGGGAAAAAGACCAACAGAGATATATGTTCCTTTTAAAAGCATCAAGTATCAGAAAGCTCAGGTGTCAGATTAGGTAAGGGTTCTTCTTAGAAAACTTGCAGAACATACAGGATAGGTGGCATATGTATGTGTTTCCCTTTCCACATGTTGCCGTAAAAATTTGTGTCAGGAAGAGTTTTATTTTAGAGACACCTAACGTAAAAAAAAATCCTTAACATTGTATCTTCTAATCAAATAATATACTGTTAGTGATTACTCAGTGGTCCATGGTAGTGTACTAAAAATAGGACTTGTTTATATATTATAAACTCACAAGAAGTTGCTAACAAGGTTTGAATTTCTCCATATATAATTTCCCCAGAGAACAGGCTTATAGCAATGAGGCTGGAGTCCTGATCCCATCCTATGTAAATTTATAGACCCTATGAGCTATTTTTATCTTGATAATATTTGGCATTCTCTCCATCCTTAAGGGGTGAGATTATTTTAGATTGTCAAGTTATTTAAAAGATGCTATTCCAAACAGGAACGATAAATAACTTAGGAAGTTTTGAAAGCCTTTAATGTCACCACTCCAAGCATTATGGATGATACCTTGCAAACTTTTTAAATAAATACCTTTGGAGGTCTTCAGGTCCCAATACCCGTTTAACCTGTTCATTCATATCTTCATTAATCAGCCTACACAATTTTCCAACTGTGCTCACCAGCACACACAATGAGGATGAACTATCTGCAAAAGAGAAATGAAAGGATAAGACATTTTAAATGAGAAATTTCTAAATTAAACACTTTATGCTTAAGTTATCCTAAATTTTTTACTTTAAAATTTTTTACCT
>NW_011898659.1:3056-5250 GCF_000151845.1 Pteropus vampyrus | reverse complement strand
TATGTGGAACCATCCCTGTACCCCTGGGATGAAGCCCACTTGATTGTGGTGTATAATCGTTTTAATATGTTGCTGTGTTCAGTTTGTTAGTATCTTATTTAGGATTTTTGTATCTGTATTTATGGGAGATATTGGTCTGTAGTTTTCTCTTCTTTGTGTTATCCTTACCAGGTTTTGGTATCAGACTAATACTGGCCTCATAAAATGATTTAGAAAGTATTGCCTCCTTTTCAATTTTTTGGAAGAGTTTAAGGAGAATAGGTATTAAATCTTTTTTGAATGTTTGATAGAATTCACTTGTGAAGCCATCGGGTCCTGGACTTTTACTTTTTGGGAGGTTTTTGATGATTATTTCAATTTCCATACTGCTAATCGGTCTATTTAGATTTTCCATTTCTTCTTGATTCAGTCGAGGAAGGTTGTATATTTCTAAGTACTGGTCCATTTGTTCCAGGTTATTAAATTTGGTGTTATATACTTTTTCATAGTATTCTTGTATGATCCTTTGTATTTCTGCGATATCAGTAGTAATTTCCCCTCTTTCATCCCTGATTTTTTTGTTTGTGTCCTTTCTCTTTTTTCTTTAGTGAGTTTAGCCGGGGATTTGTCAATTTTTTTAAACTTCTCAAAGAACCAGTTTTTTTGTTGTATTTATTTTTTCTATTTTTTTGTTTCAATTTCATTTATTTCTACTCTAATTTTGATTATTTCTTTCCTTCTGTTGACTTTAAGCTTCATTTTTTCTTCCTTTTCTAGCTTTCTAAGATGAAGCGTTAGGTTGTTTATTTGGGCTCGTTCTTGTTTTTGGAGTTAGGCCTGTAATGATGTGAACTTTCCTCTTATGACCGCTTTTGCCATGTCCCAAAGTTTTGATATGTTGTACTATCATTATCATTTGTTTCTATGTGTCTCTTGATCTCTCTTTTTATTTCTTCTCTGACCCAATTATTCTTCAGTAGCATGTTGCTTAATCTCCACATATTTGTGGTTATTCCTGGTTTCTTTTTACAGTTGATCTCTAGTTTCAGAGCATTATGATCAGAGAATATGGTTCATATAATTTCAACCCTCTTATATTTGTAGAGACTATCTCTGTGTCTGGTATGTGGTCAATTCTTGAGAATATTCCATGTGCACTAGAGAAGAATGAATAAGCAGCTGTTTGGAGATGAAAGACTCTGTAAATGTCAATTATGTCCAGTTGGTCTAATGTGTCATTTAAGGATGTTATTTCCTTATTGATTTTCTGTTTGGATGATCTGTCCATATCTGACATTGGGTATTTAGGTCCCCTACTACAATTAGTGTTTTGGTCTGTTTCTCCCTTTAGTTCTGTTAATAATTGCTTTACATATTTCAGGTCTCCCTGTTTGGGAGCATAGATATTAATAAGTGTTATGTCTTCTTGGTGCATGATTTCCTTTATCACTATGAAGTGTCCCTCAATATCTTTCTTTACCTTTTTTATTTTGAAGTCTATTTTGTCTGATAGTACTGCTACTTCTGCTTTTCTCTGAATGTCATTTGCTTGAAATATCATTTTTCACTCTTTCACTTTGAGTCTATATTTGTCTTTAGAGCTGAGACGTGTCTCCTGGAGGAAGTATATAGTTGGGTTTTGTTTTTTGATCCATTCTGCAACTCTGTATCTTTTTATTGAGTTCAGTCCATTTACATTTAAGGTGATTATTGAAATATGAGGTCTTCTTATAGCCATTTTATCTTTTGCTTTCTGGTAGCTCAGTGTTTCCATTGCTTCCTTGTCCTTGTGTTTTTGTTTTCTTTATTTTGGTTGGCTTTTGTGGGTTTTCCCTCTGGTCCTTCTTGCTTTATGTTATATACTTCAGTTCTGAATCTTTGGTATGTGGTTACCATTACGAATATATAAAAGATAGTTATATATATAAAGTCGTCATTTTCTTCTGCGCTTGCCTTATCTCCATTTCCCTTTGCGAATTTGGATGGTTAAATCCTCCCTCTTTCAGTCACTGTTATCTCAATTTGTCTATATGTATGCTGAACAGTCATTACTATCTTGTTACAGCAATTCTCTTCTCATTATTTAAGCTTATAGTGCCCTGTTCTTAGTAAGGGTTGCATTCCTCTGCTTCTATTTGCTTGATAGTCACTTTACCTGTAATTATGGTGGGTTTTTTGTTTTTTGTTTTTTGTCATTTTGTTTTAGGTGAGCTGA
>NW_011898659.1:0-1791 GCF_000151845.1 Pteropus vampyrus | reverse complement strand
CTTTAGCCTGCTGCAAATAAGGCACTTTTCTTTTGGTTTCCAGTAGGTGGCATCCAAGCCTCTTGAATCCCTGCTTTATATAAAGCCTTAATAATGCCTTTTTATTTTCTCATAGATATTTAATCATGCTCATTACCCTGTTTCAGTCCCTGTCAGTATTAGCAACAGTTTTGGTAGCGTTTGCTCAGATTACCCTGGGGCTCTGCAGTGATCAGTCTCAGAGGGTATAGGGGGAAGGGCCCTCTGGGTTGAGGGTTGGGGGCTGTAGCTCAGCCTCGGTTTTGCAACCGTGGCCTATAAAAATCAACTGTTGTTCCTCTGCCGTCTGCTTCTCTGCTTTCTGCCCTAATTACAGACCCCTGCCACAGGCTGAGTGGAACTCACAACCCTCCTAGACAGGGCTGTTCAGGGAACCCGCCGCACTTCTCCTCTTCCCCTCCCCCTACAGAGAGCTCCAGAGGCTGTGAGAGGCAGTTTCTTTATTTCTCCCAGTCCACCGCCCTACACCTGGGGTTCTGACCTGTGGTAGCTCTTATGCGCAGATCTGGTGTACAGTTTGGATTTTTTTTGTTGAGTTTTAGATGTTCAGCTTATTGTTGTTTCAAGGGGAGAGATCTAGGGACGTCTCTCACTCCACCATGTTTCTCCAAACCTCAGTTCCCACAAGGAAGGGGCACAACACTCAAGGTCAGTACCAGAGTTGATCAGGAGGCAGAGGGAGCAAGAATATTGTTATATAGATTATATTATGGACCTTTTTGTGGGTATCTCTGTGACAAGATGATTCTAGTTTCCTATTCACATCCTTTACTTTTTTCCATTTTAGGAGTTCCTCATAATTCAAATATTAATCGCTGTCGGTTTAAAACATTGCATTTATTTCCAGATAGTCGCCCATATGTTAACTTTATCTGTAGTTTGCTTTATTTAAACTAAAACCTTTCATTTTAATGTGATCAAGTGATCTGTTGTATTTTAAAAATTCTTTAAGTGTATAGAGTTGAGAAGAATCTTAAGAAAAGATTTAGATAGAAGGTAGGAATACGACACACAAAAAAATGAGCATGCTTAACACTGGCAGATTGCATTTCCAGAGAATGGAGCGCAATGTGAAAACATCAGTGTTGCATGTTTCTTCCACTTATGGAGCTGTGTTCCACACCTGCTCATCTTCCTCCCCCTCCACACTTTCTCCTTTGAGAGGTCATATGCTCCACTCTCTTCTCCAAGCACTATAATTGAGAGAACTCCTGCCTTTAGGAGACTCTAGCCAAGATCTCTTTTTAAATTTCTGACTCGCATTTTCAATTGCCTGATTTGGGTGACATATAAATGTGTGAGTTTCATCTGCCTGTCATTTCTTCTTTCTTCTAACAAACATAATAGAATTCTAATGGCAAAAACTAATTACCAACTTTTTTTCTGAACAAGAATTCTCTTAAGCCTTACAATAACCTTATGAGGTAGACTTTTTTATTATTCTCATTTTATAGATGAGAAAACGGAAGTTCAGAGAATTAAGTGACTTGTCCAAGATGATATGACTAGTAAGTTGTAGAGCTGGAATATACCTTTTATCTGTGGGGATCCTATTTGATGTATTAGGGAGTGGAGTTGATGTACCCCCAGACCCTGGTACATGACTTCTGCAGGCATGGGCATCCAAACTGGACTACGTAATCCAAACTGGACCAAAGTCTTTCATGCCTGGGAAAATGTTCTATTTCTGCTAATCATTCTAAGATAGTGTGTGTGGGTCCTAGGGGCCATCATATTCTCCACATAAAAAAA
>NW_011898658.1:2611-5429 GCF_000151845.1 Pteropus vampyrus | reverse complement strand
GTACCTTGTCAAACATTAATGTAATTTAAGGAAGGAAGATGGAAGGAAGGGAGGGCACATTTAGCTTCTTTGAGCTTTAATCTCATTATCTATAAAATGGGAATAACCCTGTAAGGTTATTATAAGGATTAGATAAAATAATGAGTGGGTCCCTACCTGGAGAAGCAGGGTGAGAGACTGACTTGTTGATCCAAAGTTGAGGCAAGATAATTGATTAAGAACTAAGAACTCATCCTGCCCTTAGCCAAAATCATATTTAAACCATCTCACACAGGAGAGAACTTTTCTTTTTCTTAAGTTCGAGAAGAAAATACACAGCACTTTTAGAATAACCTATTCAGGGTCATATAAAAAACGAATCCTCAGTGTGTTAGAATAATAGGATCTTACAACTAAAAACCTAGAAAATAATAGAGCATAGGGAGCAAACCCAGGGACTTGCCTGAGGTAAATTCATGGTGAATGGGAGCATTCTTTCTCCATGATTGTCTTTCCTCATAGTTAGCTGAAATCCTTCTGCCTGACGTTGTTGTTGTTGTTGTTGTTGTTGTTGTTGTTGTTGTTGTTATTGTTGTTTTGTTAAGAATATCTGGTCACCACTCCTATGATCCTGCATATATTTAGACATTTCAGAGGACTGGGGGCTGGAATAAAATCAATATTATACATGCATCTTGCCTCAAAGGCTTTGGGGACAGACATGGGGACAATTAGAAATCATTTTAGTCCTGTGGGTAACAGACTGCTTTCTTATGTAGCATAGGAAAATCTTTGAATAAAGAAACCCTTTGGGCTTCTCTAGATAGAAAGGCAATGTCTTGTAATTTCGGGTGTTATTTAGTTTCTGACATCAAAGTCAGACTCTTTCTCTGAAACATCGTCAGACAAATTTCTAAAGTATCACATCACCTCACAGAGGACCTCTGGGCAAGCTCTGGGCATTTGAGGGCGTAATAAATACAGTGTCTAGAACACAGCAAGTTCTTAGTCGGTGCTTCATGGCTTGTGATTGGATGGGTTTAACGCCTTTTAGAATTTGCCTTCTTCAGTAGCAATCAAGGTGTATTTTATATTATAATTGATTCCTAAATGTTTCTCAGTCAAAATTACACAAAATTCCAGCCCAGAAAACTTCCAATTCACAATTTCCTCCGGGATGACATAAGACAATCGGAGGAAAGCGGGAGAGAACTGCTCAAAGGCTGTAGGTAAGAGGAAGAGGGTTTGGGGAGAGGTCTTCGGTGGTGATTTGTCTCATCGGTTCATGCCTCTGGTTGAAAAATGCTGCTTCTGGTATACATTGGAATGACCTGGGAAACTTTAAAAAATATTGATGTCTGGTTCTCCACCCAGATCAATTAAACCAAAATCTCTAGGCGTAAGGCCCAGGTATCAACATATTTTAAAGCTCCCTAAATAATTCTAATGTGCAGCCTGTGTTGAGAACCGCTGGCCTTGATCTTCACTTTACATTCATTCAGCAAATATTCATTGAGTTTATACTACATGCCAGACATTCTTCTCAGACCTAGGGACTGAGTGCTGAACTAAGCAGATAAAGATTGCAGCCTTCATGAACCATGCCTTCTCATGCTGCACCCACAGGTGCTTGGAGTGTATCACAGGCTTTAGAAACAAGCAGACCCCATTCTAACCCAGGTCCCACCACAGCGGGAACTGAAGGAGAACCTTGGGACTGTGCCAGCCACTCTGAGTCTCCTTACATATATTTAAATAGGGCTCATCATATCCACTTGACAAGACAGCAAGGAGCAAGAAATAAGATGATGAATGTGAATGGACCAGCCAGGAGTAGGAGGGGGTAGAAAGGAGGGAGGCGGGGACTGGGCACATAGTAGATGTTGAGTAAGTTGTGCTTCCTATTACATAAAAGAAGGAAGTAAGCAGGGCTTGGGGAACCATTCCAGTGGAAAGTGAAGTGAATCAGTCAATTTTTCAATAAAATCCCTGAAAATTTGTTCCGGAAGGAAAAAGAAAATCACAAGAGAATTTTTGAACAACGTGCAGGGGCAGAAGGAGAAAACAAATGTAATAACTGCCTCTTCTGGCCAATTGGTTGATTTTGGAAACTTTGCACCTTAAAGTAGTTGGTTTTACACTCTTTGAGGGCTTGACAGCAGGAGCAGGTGACAGAACCACAGGGAGTACGTACGTCTTGGGTACAACAAATGGTGCAGCTCTTTGATGAAGCTGGAAGGAGGGAGGAAAGGTGAAGATCAAAAAATCATGAGGCTTGGGAGGAATCTTAGAGGTTATGTGTCCCAATCCTCTGTGAGGAGGATACATCTGCCTGGAGGACAGGGGATTCCTCAGGTCTCATGGCCAGTAGTGCAAAGTTTGGGAACGTGGAGTCCTAGGGCTCCCTATGGCTTTTCTTTCTCAAATAGGAAGCACAGACCTTCAGAAAAAATGTTACATCCCATGAAACAGACACGGCCCCCTGTGATCTGCCTTTACCTGATTTCACTCACCTGATTTATTCTGGCTCCTGCAGGGGGTAGAATCTCAAAGGAGGTTTAGCCTTGTGAGTGAGCTGGGCGAGATCTCTTTCCAAAAATCTGCTGCCCTGGGATCTCCAGACTCCTGTGGCAGCCACAGCCTCCCCAACCCTACCTCTCAAAATGGAAAAGTTCCCTAGGTTGTTCAGAGATGGCCCTTAGTTTGTCGTTAGAAGGCTGCTTCTCTCAGATCCTCTTCTCAGCAAAATTTCGCAAGGAAATCCTCCTCCCTTCCACCCTCAAAATGAAGACGATGGCATCTGGGTCTTTCTCATACCTCCAGAAAGCTGTGAGATTCA
>NW_011898658.1:0-2216 GCF_000151845.1 Pteropus vampyrus | reverse complement strand
TGTTCCTTTAGACAAGACATGGACTCTTTAGTTTGATGAAATCCCTCCCACTGTTTATTGCCTCTTCGGCACTGGGGTTGAATATAGGTTGCCTTTTATTACTATCCTTACATTGTTAAACAATTGTAAACACTATTTTTTATGATAGTAAAATATTTTTCTTTACTCATATTCTCATGTCTCCTTAAAGATGATAAAAACAAAAGCTAGACAGAGAATGCCACATACTTTAAAAAAATAACTAGAACATATTTTCTTGTGGAATAAAAATGATTTTATATGTTTAATATGCTAAGTGGACCTAATTTTTTAAAATCTTGCTTAATTTATTCACTTACATAGTCTGCCTGACCTTTACAGATGTTTACATATACACTGGTAGCTAATAGCATCTCACTGACAAGGCACAAGATCTGCAATTTCCCTCTTCCTGTCTGTTAGGCAGGGAGGGAGCAGGTATGATCAATAACTACCATGTCATAAATCTCCTCTGAAGCCAGAGAGACAGTAGGGGCATTTCCTGCAGAGTGCACTGGGAAAAGCCCAGAATTTGAACCTGTCCTCTGTGGCTTGAATCCTGCGTCCACTACTTACTTTGGGATTTTAAGAATTCCTCTGTCTGAGCCTCAGTTTACTCATCTGCAAATTTGAATGATACCACCTATTTTGTTGAGCTGATGTGTGGACTAGACATAACATTAAAAGTGAAATGAGGGAGCTGTGTGATGAGTAAACGTGGCTGTTTCACAGCTTCATGTTGAATTGGCAGCGGTAACTCAGACCCTGGCCAATACCCGTGCACAGAGTGTCCTCTTTGCAGTGTTTTGAGTGCTGTGGGGAAAGCTGCCTACACCAAGTGCTTGAGATGGTTTGGATTGCAAAGAGAGGTTTTAGAAAATTTTAAAGCATTTTTGCGAAAACGAGAGTTAATTCCTGTGAAAGAAATTGGTAGGAGACTTATTCTTCTGCTCCTTTTTCTAATACTTAATGTTGGGGCACAGGGACCTGAGTGGGTTACAGTGTATAACACTACTTTAAAATCAAATTCAGATTACATGAAACTGGTTTGTATAGAGTTGAATCTTTTTAGAAATAAAGTTTCATGAGAATCATCAGCTCTAGATATACTAAAATATATATTTCACAATGATTTATCAGAAATGTATCCCACCGTTGCCACAGCCTGTAAAATACTCTTAATAGCTCAGTAACAGTTGAATATCAAGAAGATTACTTTCAAAATTAAAATGATCAATGGTCAGTAATCTTGCATTTGCCAAGAGCAACTCATATTACCTTTAATTATATTGATTAAAAATTGAATCACTGTAAGTATGAATTTGAAAAAAAACCTTATGGCCAGTCAATATATCACATTAATAAAGTATAATTACTTATTATATTACATAAAATTATGACACTAAAGTGTTATTATTTGCAACTTGTAAATTTTTGTTGCTACTCATAATAAATATTGCTATTTATTATTCCCTTTGTACTTTATAATTTAAAAAAATTTTAAGGAAAAAGCTTAATATTTTAATACTTTTAATGGCCCTTCTTCCTGCTTTTTTGAACAAGTTGTGCTGCTTTTTTTTTTGCACTGGTCTGTACAAATTATGCAGACGACCCTGTCCATAGCCTTCTTCCATATAGGCTGCATGCCCAGGTTCTTCGGTTTTCCTTTATGTGACACAGTTTTGGTACCATCCTGCTACCACTTTCATGCTTGCTATCTCTCTCTTTTGTAGTCCTTCCTACAAAACTCCTTGCAGACCCCTGTGTTCTGGACAGTATGGAGAAGATGCAGACTATTGACTAGCAGCTTTTCAGGTGACCATTTAGCGTGTTGGCACTTTCTCTCACTGCTGGCCCAGGCTAATTCTGTGGCCAACTAAAAAGCCCAGAAGATGTCTAACTAAAAAGTCGAGGAGATGTTTACTTTCCTTGCTTGCTGTCAAGACATGCCTCATCCATTCTGTACGTGCGATTGTGCTTTTTGGACTCTAGTGAAGAGTTTTTCACTTATCTGGTTAAATTTCCCATCTTGTTGATATGATTTTAGACCCAAATTCTGCTCTCTAATGCTTTAGCTTTTCCTTACAGCTCTGTGGTATTTCAGATTTGATCAGTATGCCTCCCCTGTTTTTATTTTGGCACTGATAAAAACAGACTCACTGGAGGATACTATCTAATACAGGAGAATGCAGTGTCTA
>NW_011898657.1:2303-4778 GCF_000151845.1 Pteropus vampyrus | reverse complement strand
GAACTATGCTACAAGGCAACAGTGTATATAAAAAGAGAAGTCTAAGTTACTGAGCCCTGGGCCTGCACATGCGAAGAGGCTGGAGATGAGGAAGAAAGCAGACAATGGCCAGAGAGATAAGAAATCAAGGAATCCTGAAGCCAAGTAAAGAAAATGTTCCAAGGACTATTAGACTGTTGCAAATGCTGCAGAGAGGTCATGTAACGTGAGGACTGAGGAATAACCACATGGCTTAAGCATGTGGAGGACATTGGTCATTGGGATAAAAGCAATTTTGGTGTAGTGGATGAGGATGAAAGACAGATTAGAGGGAGCTCAAGGGTGAGGAGAGGAATTGGAGCAGATATGAACAATTTGTTCAGAGTTTTGTTACAAAGGGAAGGAGAGAAACGGGCTGGAGATTTCAGGGGAAGTAGGTGAAGAAAAGGCCGATTTGTTTGGCTGTTTTCTTCTGTGAGCTGAGAGAACTAAGGCATGAGTGTAGGCTTATGGGAAAGATCTGACCGTGAAAGGGAAATCAGATGATGCCAGAGATTTACTGACAGATGCCCCTGAGTGAAGGCGAGGCGTGGGATCTAGAGCACACGGGGAGGAAGAGATGGCCTCTGATGGAAAGTGCGGGTAAATCATCCCCAGCCACAGTGGTGGCAACTTCCCATCTTCCCCGTGGAGTAGAAGGAAAGATCCATCAGGTAAGCATGAGGATGGCAGAAGAGGCTGTTGGGAGATTTGAGGTGTGAGGGAAGGATATGAACAGGCATCTAGGAAACTGGGGAGGGACTGAGGAATATACTGTGAGTCCCAGGACTCCAGGAAGAACTACAGTCCACTTGAAGTTACCAGCATTGAATTTAAAGTGAGACCAGCTGGTGATATGAAAACCTCTAGAAATGATAGTAGCTACATGGGGCAAAACCAATACTCTGGAGAATAATGAGAGTAATCGAAGAAATAAAATTAATTTATCAACCTTCAAGGTTTTTACTATGTATCTGAACCTAAGTCAAATCTGCCCAAATTTATGAACTTCTTAGATAAATCTAAACAGTTCTGATTTTGCATGGTTGAAACTTAATAGCTAATTTACCATGCAAACTGTCCTCACAATGCTTTTTTGAATGAATTTCTTCTCAGGATGGCACTGATGGTACATTTTATTTCCATACAAAAAACTAAGTTAGGATTAGGTATTTCAACCCAAGACTTATTTTCATAACTATCATTACTGTAGAGAAGTACAATTTTCAAACAATCGTCTGCAGCATGGCCTGAACATATACAGAATAACAGATGAGGCAAAAAATAATAATTTTGAAGTGACCAAAGTTGTTTTGTTGCTGCTGCTGTTTCAATGTCTGGCTCTTTCTCACTGTTCCTGCTTATTCTTGGGCCTGCTCTGTGCCCTCCACCAAGCACTGAGGTCCCTCTGCTCTCCTACGGCCTCTTCCTCAGGTCGTTCTTCCCTGTGAAAGAGCCCACTGGGTTGGTCCACTCTCTCTATATAATTCTTATCAAAATCTTGGGTTTAAAACCCAGCTGGAAAGGAACAAACCAACTAATTGTCACAAAGGTGTCAACGGCTGTTATTCACCTTAAAATGCTACCCTATTCTCACAGGGTACTTTGCATTGTGCCTTAACTCAAAAAAAAGTTCTTCATTCCTTGATTTTCCATTTCCTATCACTAACAGTGAAAATTCAGACATTCATGATTTCCAGGAAGGTGATTTGGAAGAAAATTAGGAGACTCCTCTAGAATACTTAGATTTAAGGCAAGCCCAGATCTAATAAAGATAATTTTCTTTAAAATGTAATAGCATATGTTTCTGAATAAAATACTTGTTTTTAGGATTAAAAAAAGCATGCTTCCAAGTTTCTTGAAATGTAGCATAAAGTTCAAATTATTATTTTCTAGCAGTATTTTCTACTCAGAAGCTTTGTAGGCATCTATTTGAAGCGTCTTCAAACACTGACTACAGTTAACACAAGTTGGTGCCAGATGTTAATACATAACTGTCACAACCCTACAACAGAAGTATTCAGAGAATTCACAACCGATATTTATATTTAATTTAATCTGAAATATTTACAGAACTTTCGAACTTGAAAATCTCTATATTTTACCTCCTAATAAATAGGTACAAATTTGTGAAGCATAAATAAAATTCATGATTTCCGTTTGAGCCATGATGGAGTAACTGGGACCATATTTAATCTGCTACAGTAAACAGCTAGAAAACTAGACAAAATATAAGAAAAACTTTTAGGATTAGGCTGTTGGGAAACAAGAAGCACAGGTATGTCGCCCCGTGAAGAGAAAGGAAAAAGTGAAGTAGGCCCTACAACCGCCTCTTCCTTTCTGGAGGCACATTCTGGGTCCGAACATAGAGAAAGGGAGTTGAAGCACAGCACAGTGGTATTGTGAACTGAGGAGATGAAGACCAGAGGCTGGGAAGATGGGGGCAGCTGGAATCTG
>NW_011898657.1:0-1088 GCF_000151845.1 Pteropus vampyrus | reverse complement strand
AATAGAAAATTCAGAGTCCTATATCCCACTGTAATCACACACACACACACACACACACACACACACACACCCTTCTATATTCAAGCCCAAGTGGTTTCACTGGTGAATTCTATCAAACATCTAAGGAAGAAATAATATCAGCTCCACATAAAGTCTTCCAGAAAATACATCATGATAACTGGTTAATGGAGTAAAGTTCCTTCACCACAACGTGAGTCCTACCATCAAAAGCCTGAATGCCATTAGTTCTCCCCAGTCTTCCTTCCTTTCATATCACCACTGTTTTTTCCTACACTGACTCCTTTCCATTACAAAGAGGCTAGTTTTTCAAACACACACACACGCACACATGCGCACGCACGCACGCACACATGCACGCACGCACACAGCCCTCCCTGAAATCCTCGTATATCCCTGTGATGGTTTCACAAATATTTACTTTGAGTACGTCCTCTGTGTTGGGCACTGCATACTTACAGAGGTAAAGATTTAAAATAGTTGGGGAGGAGACAGATAAGTAAATACATAATATACAGCATAAGCGTCATGAAAGAGCTATGCACAGGGTGTTATTAGAGAAAAACTATGAGATACCTCACATTAGAGGCTTTTGAAGGAGATGAATATTAAAGGATAATGATGATGATGATAATGATGATGATGATCATGACAGCAACAAAACTACTAATATTTATTTTGCTCTTACTCTGACAAATATTCTTTAAGTGCTTTAGACATATCTCTCTTAAAAACTCTGAGATAGGCAAGATTATTATCCTAATTTATAGACAGTAAAACTGAGAGATGGGAAAGTTAAAAAATGTGCTCAAGGTTATCTGCTAGAGATGAATAAGAATCAATTAACTGAAAAAGAAAAGAGAAGAAAATTCCAGGTGACGAGAATAATGTGGACAAAATCTTGAAGGAGCATGGTATATTTGAGGCATCAAGCTATCTTTTCTTCCTTCGCAGCCACATTTCTCGAAAAGGAATCTCTACCCTCTACTTCCATTTCAATTACTCGTTAGTTCAAGACATATTTATTGAGAAGCATGGTGACTAACCATTCTTCTTTCCTCAATGTGACA
>NW_011898656.1:5072-7161 GCF_000151845.1 Pteropus vampyrus | reverse complement strand
TTTTAGCCAGCCAGACTGCCTTCTGAATTGGAGGAGTTGAGTACGATGGGAAGGAATGAATAATGTACCCCCACTGTCCATTTTTATCTACCAATGAGGAGGAATTAAAATAAATTAAACTATGACTTTTTCAGTTCCCAAATTTACTTGGGTTAGCAAGTTCTACTTTGGAGAAGAAGCTATGAGCAGAAAAGCAGTTCGAAAGCATGGTCCATACTAGTTCCCAAGACCAAATCTGTATCGGGATGAAGGCAGAGTTGTGATGGCCTTCAGTGAACCTGGATTGTTCATGACCTCCTAGCCTTGCTAAGAGGAGCTTTTGCATGTCTCGAAGAAAAGAAGCCATAGTAAATACAATCAAATCCCACCTCATTCAGAGGCAACCCCTCCTGATATTCTTGGGTTATTTTTCTCGGTCACCAAGGCATTTTACTATCCTAAAAGCCCATGAAAACATAGACCATTTAAGCACCCTTCTTGCTTGTGGTGGCCTAAGAAAGAATACTTCAAATCTCGTGATCATCACACATTTGCAAAAGTCTAAAAATATAATGCCGACCTGCTTTAATAGGCAATGAAAATAAAAATGTATCGGAAGGTACAAGGATTCAACAAGCTCTGTTGAATTACTCTGCTGTCGTTGGCCCAGAGATCTATCAACTGCAGATTCCAAGCAGACCAAGGAGTGGCCCACACTTCTCTTCTCCCCTGCCCTCTATCTGGCCGTGAGATAAAATGATCAGCCTTTTAACTCTAACAAGATATTCGAATCATTAGGTTTGTTCTGAAGCCAGCTCCTAAGGCACCCGCCACCCCACCTTTGCTTGCCTAGTAATACCACATTCCATTGTCCTTGAATTTCATCTGCTCTACCATTTCTTGTCTGTGACCATTCGATTGACTCCAAATCCTTCAATTCTGCTTTGCTATAACTTGTCATCCTCTTCCTGATCTTGATTTGACTTGCTATCCTGGTAAGGGATTCTCCTTGGGTTTTACCTTGAGATGCAGTCTGCTCACGGGATGTGTCACCATTATAAGGATGTGCAGCCAGTGAGGGAGGACCAGACACACTGAACGTCAGACAGGTGCTATGGTCAATCTGATTTTCAGAATTCCTTTGAGAGATCACATTAGGCTTCCTTCTCGATCACTGGGCTAGGCTCAAGGTAAGCCTTTGAATGGCATTTCTCTCGCTCTAAGTTTTTTGCTTTATGTGATCTTAACATGCCTCTATTGGACTCTGTATTCTCAATGGGTAATTTCATTATTACTATATTTGGGTCTGGGGTTCTCCCCCCACCCCAAAGTGACATATCCCAAACAGGTCACAATCTTATGTTTTTTTTTTCCATTCAAATTTTTATAAGAAATAGAATCCTATTGTTTTTTTATTCCGTGTAAATTGCGGGAAGAATATGAATTTCAATAATTTAAATTCGGTAATTTTCTGGTCAATCTTCCATAGCTAGTTAATTTTCATTCTGCCACTCTTTTGTGTGTCTCTTCTTTGTCATCCTGAATGTGATAAATTTAGTCTATGTAACTAATTCCTAGGCTAAGAAAACTCTAGCCGATATATTTATTTCTCTTTCCTAGCATTGGAACTCCATGTTTCATGCTTATATATTATGGAACCAGTTCAATTTTCAGCATTAAACTTACCATGCCAAAAGGTGGATAAAAGCTCTATAATAAACTGATTACTTAGCATGTTTTGTCTGCATTCTGCATTTGGTACTGAGTCCCAACATAATCTAAACAGGCATAACATTCAGTTCCTTAGGATTCATTCACCAATCGGAAAACTGTAGAAGTTATCTGTAAAAAATTCAAGTAAAAGGAATGCAGATTAACAGAGAGGAAGGAGTCTACAACCAAGTCTGTATTTCTGTCCTTGGTGCTGAAAAATAATTTAAAAAAAAAATCCTTAGGCCAACTTTCCTTCCTTAGTAAATGTAATGATGTGACTGACTTAAATGACTATGTATCAGAGGTCATGCATTTCTTCATAATCATCATTTAATCTTATTTTCCTAGGACAATAGATGCTATTGATGACAGTGGGAGTTGACTGATGCCTACAGCA
>NW_011898656.1:0-2105 GCF_000151845.1 Pteropus vampyrus | reverse complement strand
CTGGACACAGGAAAGAATGCAAAAGATAAGATTAGAGCCATTGGTATCCTTATCGATGCAAAGAAATCGCCTTGAGAGGGGGCTGCTGGTCCCTTCTCTGCCCCCCGCTTTGTCATTTCTCCATGGATGACTCGTTGTCTTTGCTCTCTTGTCCTCATCACCAGCATTTTCTCTCTCCCTAATGCATTAGCCATTTGCTGGCCAGATGGGTCCCTCTATAACACAAATCCGACCATGCCATTCTCATTGCTGAAACTCTTCAGTGGCCTCCCATGACTTAAAGGATCAAATGCAAACTCCTTTAGATGTCATTCCCTGTTCTTCTCCATATGCCCTCAGCCTTACTTCTAGCTCCAGTTCCTCCCAAATCCCCACTGCACACACACAGAGCCATATAACTTTGCTCTCTGTGTTCTTGGATGCCCTGACACTGCTGTTCGCGCTTTTCCGCTGCTTTGGATTTTTACCTAACTCACTCCATCTTCTCCTTGAAGACTCATCTTGGCTACTGTATCCTTCACAAAGCATTCAATACCCCTTCCATCGTCGAATCGGAAGGCCACCTCCTTGGCTCCCGTAATATTTGGCACTTAGACTTATAATACCTGTGACACTTGCTTTGATCATTGATTTTTCCGTATCTCTCTTTATTGATAATTGAATCTCTCTTTGAACATGTCTGAATGTATTTTATATTAATGCAAAAACAAATGCTGATGCTGAAGGGCCCAGCTTGGTAGACGAAAGTATCCCCAGTGTCTCTCAATGCCTAAAACATAGTTAAGAAATACATCTTGAGTGAGTGAATACGTGAATGAATGACTAGATAAAAGCAAGCAGTCCTACTTTGTGTCAGTGAGATTTGAAAAAGAACTAGTTTCTTCCTGACCAAATCCAGTGAATAAACTTGCAGAACAAGATCTAGCTCAGAACGTCTGCCCATGCCTTAAGCATCCTGCATATTGTGGTGTGTTCAAGGGCTCTTTCCTGACCTCACACACAGTGAATGTCTGAGTTCTGTAGGCTATTTGTAGAGAGTTTATTTCATCTTTGCAGAAAGCTGCCCAGTATAAATATTAGTCAGTTGATTTCACTCACAGTTAAAACAAGCTTTTAAAAGCCTTTTACCTCTCCTGTCCTCAAATGGGTACTTTGGACAGCTTCTCGGAGCCCTGGAAGCTTAGTCAGATGCAGTAAAGTGAAAGTTATGTTCCGTTCAGACACGACCTTCTGTGAAGGCTGTCTTGGGGTTGATGCTGAAATTGTACAGAAAGGGTCAGGTAAAGTGAGGAATTTTAACATCACAAAGACTGGGTGAGGGGTGGTGTGGGAATCAATCTCCTTCTTTTGTATTTATCTCCATGAAAAAATTTCTAAAGATTTTTTGCTTTTGGTGCCGAGATGGTAGCTCGATATTGCAAAGGAGCAGGGACTTCAAATTTCAATGGCCCGAGTTCAATCCCAGCTCTGCCCACCAATCAGTCAGTCAACCTTCAACATGAATCCAATGCAGATCTAGGACCCTCGAACCACTGGGTGTCACAAGCACTGCCCAACAGAAATATAATGAAGGGTCACAGTATGAGCCACGTGTGTAGGTTTAAAAAAAAACCATTTCTGGTAGCCACATTAAACAAAGGAAAAAAGAAACAGGCAAATTTTATTTCAAGGTTTTATTCAGCGCCATATATCTTAATCTACAACCAAGAATGTTTCATTTAACCCAATATCAATAAGTCCAAGCTATCATCACTTCAACGTGTAATCAAAATAAGACTATTAACGAGATATTTTCCATCATTTTTCTTAGACTGCATCTCCAGTGTGCATTTTACACAAATAGCGCACCTCATTTTGGATGAGTTTCATTTCAACTGCTCAGTGACCACACATAGCTAATGGCCACCACATTAGGACAGCACAGGATGGAACCACAGTGCCTGGGCAGGTATCTCAAATTCTTAAACTTCTCCAACTGGGATTATAAGATCTGCTTCACAGAGATCAAACGAGATTGCATTAAAATTGCTCTGTGCCCCAACTTTGAAGAGTGACACAGAGGACAAAATATTACATCATTCTTAGCTGGTTTACTGGCTTGTTGG
>NW_011898655.1:687-1005 GCF_000151845.1 Pteropus vampyrus | reverse complement strand
TAAGAGATAAATATAAATTAAATCATGAATAAACAAGAACATACAGATGACCGTTTATAAGATTATAGGGTAGGGAAGAATGTTTTAAGCATGCAAACAAAGAAACTATGAAGAGAAAAGAGAATTAATTTATTTGACCACATGGTAATTAACACTTTTATTCATCATAAAATATAATAAACAAATTAAAAGGAAAATGACAGAAAAAATTCTATTATCCTTATATATAAAGCACTCTTGTAAGTCTATATTAGCAAGACAATTGAAAATATGAACAAAGAATAATGGGAAAGCAATTCACAAAAGAATAAATTCAGA
>NW_011898655.1:0-637 GCF_000151845.1 Pteropus vampyrus | reverse complement strand
TATATAAAGCACTCTTGTAAGTCTATATTAGCAAGACAATTGAAAATATGAACAAAGAATAATGGGAAAGCAATTCACAAAAGAATAAATTCAGATGGACATCAAGCATAAGAAAAAACATTCAACCACATTTATAATTATGGAAATATGCATTATGACAAAAACAAGAATTTTTTTTTTTTTTGCATTTCACAGTGGCAAAAATTAATGAATATATATTCAGGACCAGAACTGACTAAGGCCGAACTGGCAGACACAAAGCACATGTGCTTCCATTCTTCTGTCCTTATTATGGTTAAACATTTCTAATTTATCTTAGCATTCTTCGCTGCTGGACCCAGACGCGGTCTTGCAGTCCTTCTCATCAAGGAGTACCAGATCACTGCGACTAAGTAATCGATGCCGGTATTCCAGATGGAATCCATTTGCTATCTCTAAATTTTAATGAAAGAGGAGCTATCCTACATAGTTAGCCTTGACAGCCTTATCCAATAATACAGTTGTTTAAAAGGTACGATGATGATCATATCCTTTAAACAGGAGTCTTTTCTATGGAGATAATCAGAGACGAGCACACATATTTATGTATGAGGCTGGAATTTATAGTACTAATTACAAAAGTGAAATGTTGGGAATA
>NW_011898654.1:0-1316 GCF_000151845.1 Pteropus vampyrus | reverse complement strand
CCTCTATCCCCCCAACTTTTGGTTTCTTTGAGGATCTCTCTCTCTCTCTGTCTCTCTCTCTCTCTCCCCGCCCCCTTGGTGGTCCAGAATGGGGTCACCATCCAGAACTCCTCAGGTCCAGCCATTACACTTGTAATTAGGGGATGAGCCCATTAAATCTGCCAGAAGGTCATATGAAGGGAATAAAAATGTCGAGAAGAAAGTACTTGGGGAGAGAGCAAGTAGAATGCAGAGGGCAACTGCCCAGGTGGAGACGAACAGCTGGATGTGTGGTTGCTCATCCTTAGAAAGGAGAGGAGAACGTTAAATCTATGAGAAAGCGGGATTGCAGGAAGGCCATGACTGCTACGTATTTTCGTATTTCAGAAACAAATTTTTTCATTATGATCAGTTCATTCAACATACTTTTGACGGCAGCCTTGAACAAGGTGATGTGCTAGGAGCTGGGACTACAGCAGGGGACCAGACAGGTATGGTCTCTGAGCCCCAGAGGCCTGTATTCCAGAGGAGGAGCCACATACTGAGCAAGTACTTGTGTTGTTAATTTAAAAGGAGTTAAGAGCTATAAGAAGCCCAGAGTGTTTCAGAAGTTTAGAATAGGCTGCAAATCAGGAAAGACTTCCTTGAAGAAGCAATGTTTGAACTAAAATCTGAAGGGTGCGCTTAACAGGCATGGAGGGAGAAGGGGGAGGCATTGGCTGATGGGCATTCACCGTAGCAAAGCCCCCGCCGTGAGGCATAATCAGCTTGATGTGGAAGAGAGAAAAGGTGAACATAGGGGAGACTAGCTGGAAAGGCATTTGCATCAGTCCAAGGAAGAGGTGATGATAGCTTGAAGGCTTTGCAGTGAGGATGGAGAGAAATAGCAGGAATCGAAAGTGATTTAATAGAAAAAGTAAAAAGACTAGGAAGAGACAGAAGTTTCAGGTTGACTCCCAGTCTCAGTCCAGCCCTGGGTGACTGCAGTGCTATCATGGAGACAAGGAAAAGCTGAAGAACCAGGCCAGGGAGGAAGACGCAGAGTTCAGGGAAGAGCCTGTGACGCATCCAAGCACAGATACTGGCTAGACAGTTGGATACATGAAGCTGGCACTCCCAGATCTGGGCCATGTATATTCGATTAGAAGTTATTAGTGAACAGATATGCAGCCGAGCGTGGATGTGGCTGAGACCACCCAAGTGAACAACGAATGAGAAAAAAGAGATCTCGGGGAACTCCCAACAGTCACAAGCTGGGAGAGGCAAAGAGCTGACAAAGCAGAATGAGAAAGTCGGGGAAAAGCAGGACAAAATGGAGCCAAGGAGCAGGGGTTTCA
>NW_011898653.1:6344-7124 GCF_000151845.1 Pteropus vampyrus | reverse complement strand
TATGTGGGAACTGCTTTTAAAATATGGAGTAGACTGGAGCTTGCTGGTTTGGAAGAATTAGGTAATGAAAAATGCCACCTTTTAAATTTTTAAATTGAGAAAGGTGTTCCTCCCATAGGATGAAAGGGAATTCTGTTTACACATACATTATCTCAAACACATCCCACATCCTGTCTTACACAAACATTGCCTCGTAAACAGAAGGAGAAGGCAGATGTCCTACAGGGAGACAAAGTGCTAGCATATTGTGAGGCTTGTCATCACAGCCAGGCTGCATTTCCCTTCCTGATGAGTTTTTGGCTGATGTTACCCTTTTTATTCATGCTCAGATTTTAGGAAATAGAATATGAAATTCATCCTTATCAAAAATCATTTTTTCCTTTAAACTGAAGAATATATCTTTAGTTTTGCTCTGTACAGTTTATGTAAACTCTTGGGTCTGGATTAGTAGCTCAGAGTTAACGAAAGATAAGAGTGAGACTAAAATGGTGAGGAGCAAAGGTCATCGATGGGCTAGTGGATCAAGTTGAAGAAGACCTCCAGATTATTTTCAAAATCCACGTTTCAAAAGTAATTTTTTTAGTTTACCAACAATTTTGTCTCTTATTCTTTAATCAATGACTTATTCTTTAAAAATTCGTGGATTTAAATTTTAATTATAAAGCAAATTGATGTAGCAACCCACTAAAAAAACCTCAGTGTCTACGAATGAATGATTGAAGGCATTCTGAGAATAATAAAAATTACAAGGAAAAAAATTGTGAGAAACCCACGTGACAT
>NW_011898653.1:0-1194 GCF_000151845.1 Pteropus vampyrus | reverse complement strand
AAGGTAAGGAAGATCACATGCACCTGTGAGAAAGCAAGGGGGCAGATTGGATTACAGGATATTTGACAAGAGTGTGTGTTCTCTTGAGGATATTTTCATTTCTGAGGAGTCTGAAAAGAGGCATTTCAAAGGTGCGTTAACCTGGAAGCGCAGAAACAGTGGGCAGGCCCCTTCACCTTCTCATTGAAGATAAGTCCAATGAGCAACTTCGTCTTAAAATGATCTGTCTCCAAATCTAATTCCATGGTGTCTCACTCTAGAGCAAAACGTTTGAAGAATTTGGTTTCTTCAAAATTAAAGATATCTGGTTATCTACTTAATGAAGAACAACATCTACGAAGAAAGAAGAGAAATGATTGACTTAGGAGATAATATCTACAATGTCCAAAATTGATAAAAGACTCTTTTGCATAATATGGAAGATATTCCTTCATGTCACCAAAAATAATACATGAATCTTAGAAGAAAAAGGCAAGAATATGATCAGATAGCTTACAGAAGGTAAACTCTAAATGGGTACAAGCATATGAAGAGATGCTCTAATTCATTAGTAATCAGCATATTGCTAATTAAAATGGCAATTAGGTGAGTGACAAGGTATTAAAAAGTTGAATCCAGAAAACAGACTCACAAATATAGTGGACAATTCGGTGACAGACAGAGAGGAGGGAGGTTGGGGGGCTGGAAAATGAGGTGAAGGGTTAAAGAAGTACAAATTAGTAGTTGACAGATGGTCATGGGGATGGGGAGCATGGCAGAGAGAATGCAGTTAGCATCAATGTGATGGCTAGGTGGAGGGCCAGGGGAGGGAGAGAGCAATTGGGGGGATTGTTTTATGAACTATATAGATGTCTAACCAATGTACTGTATACTCGAAACTAATTTAAAGAAATAAAAATGTTTAAAAAGTTGGATAAGGGCACGGGAGTCCTCATCTATTTATCTTTAAATAAATGTGGGAAGCTAGACTGGGACAGCCATTCTGGAGAGTGAAGTAGGTATTGATCAGATATCTTTATGTGTATACACACACACACACACACACACACACACACACACACTTATGGACCTGGGCGAGAATTCATTTATAATATATTTCAGAAGTCAAATTTCTGAGCATTATATATAATCTATACTAGATTGCACATTCTGCTTCTGAGAGATAATACAAATAAATTCTCACCAGATCCATAA
>NW_011898652.1:713-1619 GCF_000151845.1 Pteropus vampyrus | reverse complement strand
TACTTCTGAGGTGTGCTCTCCTCTCTTCCACTGTAGTTTTTACATTTGTCATTTATTTCTATGATTATTTTATTACAGGATTGTTAAACTGTAAAGCTTCATGAAAGTAGGGCTCTTATCTATTTTTACTTAACTTCCACCCCTATTAATAAGCCATTCTTGGCACAAACTAGATATTCAACAAGTACTCAATGAATGAATGAATGAATGAATGAATGAATGAATGAAAGCGTGGGTGATGTAACAAGCAGACGATTAGACATATAAATTGCAAGGGACCAAATTGACATGGAAATTTATTTGTTTGTTTGTTTGTTTGTTTATTATGGTGACATTGGTTAATGAAATCCAGTAAGTTTCAAGTGTACAATTCAACAGTAAGGCATATATTTATTGCATTGTGTGTTCACTGTCCATAGCTAGATTTCTTTCTGTCACCACATATTTGACCTCATTTACCCCACTTGCCTCTTCTCTCTCCCCTCCCCTTTACCCTCTGATAACCACTAGTCTATTGTCCACGTCCATAAGTCTCTGTTTGTCCTGTTTGTTTGTTGCATTTAGGTTTATATCCCACATATAAGTGATATCATGTGATTTTCAACTTTTTCTGTCTTGTTTATTTCGCTTAGCATGATTATCTCAAGGTCTATCCATGTTGTCGCAAATGGCAGTATTTCATCTCTTCTTAAGGCTGAGTAATATTCCATTGTATATATGTACTACAACTTCTTTAGCCAATCATCTATTATAAGACACTTCGGTTGCTTCCATGTCCTGGCCAAATAATGCTGCTATGAACATTGGTGTGCTAATATCTTTTCAGATATGGATTTTCAAGTCTTTGGGGTAAATACCCAGTAAAGGGATTGCTGGAGCATGTGGTAGATCAATTCTTAGTTTTCT
>NW_011898652.1:0-663 GCF_000151845.1 Pteropus vampyrus | reverse complement strand
CTAATATCTTTTCAGATATGGATTTTCAAGTCTTTGGGGTAAATACCCAGTAAAGGGATTGCTGGAGCATGTGGTAGATCAATTCTTAGTTTTCTGAGGAGCCTCCATACTGTTTTCCACAGTGGCTGTACCAATTTGCAGTCCCATCAGCAGTGTATAAGGGTTCCTATTTCTCCACATCCTCTCCAACATTTATTACTTGTCCTGTTGATTATAGCTATTCTCACAGGTGTGAGACGGTATCTCATTGCAGTTTTGATTTGCATTTCCCTAATAGCTAGCAATATTTAGCATATTTTCGTATATTTGTTGACTATTTGTGTATCTTCTTGGGAGAAGTGTCTGTTTAAGTCCTCTGCCCGTTTTTTAATTGGATCATTTGTTTTTTTGTTCAGTTGTATGAATTCTTTGTATATTTTGGATATTAGGCCCTTATCAAAGGCGTTGCTTGCAAATATATTTTCCTGTTCAGATGGTTGTCTCTTTACCTTGTTGACGGTTTCTTTTGCTATGCAGAAGCTTTTTAGTTTGATGTAGTCCCATTCATTTATTTTTGCTTTTACTTCCCTTGCCTTTTAGGTCAAATTCATAAAATCCTCTTTAAGTCCAAAGTCCATGAGTTTAGTTCCTACTTTTTTTTCTATGCAATGTATTGTATCGGGT
>NW_011898651.1:0-1084 GCF_000151845.1 Pteropus vampyrus | reverse complement strand
CTGTCTGCTGTTCATCTTGCCCTTGAATTCTTTCTCATGTAATAAGACAAGAATCTGGTAACCAGAGCCCCCTGAGCTTCCGACAACAGTTCTACCAAATTTTCTGGTGGTATTTTGGAGAATCCACAGTTGATACCTTCAAGACGAAAGGTTACAATGCACTTGAAAAGTCTACCTTTGGGTGTGGTGGGGGTTGGGGGGTGGCGGAGCGATGTCAGCATGATGGCAGCTATCCCCCAAGGCAGAAGATAATTGCTAGGACCTGACTAATGGTCACACAGTCAGAGCCTCCCACAGGCTAGAGATAACATCTTGGCTTATGTTTTAGTTCCTGAGCCCTAAGGCGGAATGAACCCACCTGGCTACTTTCTCATGAGGCCAGAAAAAGGAAACTGGAAGAGACCTCAGAGCTGTCCTCAAGACCTGAAGAAATAATTTATTACCCTTACCTCACCTCTGACCCATAAATTCTCAGCACAGTCTTGAACCCCTAACACATGGTATCTTGTGATTTTGCCTTGTATAATCTGTAACCTACACTCTATCAGGGAGTCAGTTTGTTTGGAGCACAAGCTTCTAGTCTTCATATTGGTCAATTCAATATGAAACAAATTTTTTTTTCTATACTGTAAATTCCTGCTCATGCATTTCTCTGGGCCAGTGCACACAGGGAGGTAGGCCTGAGGAAAAACACTTGAGTTCTGGTAAGAGCAGTAGAGGAGTTTATTGAGCTTGTTTCATTCCAGAAACACCCAATTAAACAACTGTCAATGCATGAAAAACACCTTCACCAGAGTTAAGGTTTCCCAGTTAGGGATTACAGCACAAAAGTGGAGAACAGAAATCAGAAAAGATGCCTCTAAGAAGGTAGGAAAGATGGTTTTGCATTATCCCTATCCACCTTGCCCCAAGCCTGGGCAGCCCAGCCCAAGGGGGTGTGTGGGGGTGAGATGAGCACCTGACTTCACTGCAAATGCCAGCACCAGCTGCACCTGCTCCAGGTCAACTCTCATGGTCCCAGGCTCCTGATCTACTCATCTAGCTCTCACAGATCCAGGTTCATGGCTAGGCCCAGCACCAGGCC
>NW_011898650.1:3175-5041 GCF_000151845.1 Pteropus vampyrus | reverse complement strand
TCCCCAGCCCCCAGCGGTGGGACACCTTTCTCTTGTTCATTTATTTCAGAAACATTTTAGCATGTGTGCTCTGCAACAATGTACGAGCTCCTGGAGACACAGCAGAGGACGAGACAGACACTGATGTTTTCCGTCTGGAGTTCACACTCTAGTGAGGGAGAATAATAGTACACGTGATCGACGAATTGGAATGGAGGCATAAGCAACGAGGAGAACTGGGGGATACAGGAGCCAGTGACAGGATAAGCTGATGTAGTGAGGGGTGTCAGAGAAGGGGTCACTGAGGAAGGGACATTCGAACTGAGAACTGGAGGACGAATATAAAGTAGTGGAGAAGAGAGAGAACCAGGGGGAATTCCAGGCTGGAGAAGCAGCATGCGCAAGAGGCTAGAAAGAGCTCGGCTACTTTCCAAACCTATGTTTCAATCCCTAAACCCAGTGCCACCAGACACTCTAGAGGAAAAAAATGTATGGAAGGAAAACTGCACTTTAGAAGTTTCTTGAAAGTTAAGATATACATCAGCAGTCACTTTGTTTAGCAGGAACCACAATTTCCCCTTCCACACAGAGTCTACCGATTTTAAGGTGCTTAACAGCACCCTCTCTGCCAGTCGGGGGGGGCATCTGAAATCTCCTCGGGTGAGGAGGCACTGCTGGATGTGCTACAGTTTTCCTTTATTGCATGGCCCAATCTATCATAATGTGTTTTATAAATTAGTATTCTTGAATTCCCATCGTGCGTTGGTGTCTTTTGATTTATATATAGTTCTAATTTATGGATCATTGTAGCAATTTATAGCTCAGATAACTAATTTGTCGACTCAGCACCAAAATGTGTAAGTCACCGAGTACTTTTCTCAGTGACAACGACAGATCCTAAATGATTTGGGTAATTTACACTGACAGGGCATAAAGCCATGAAAAGTCCCAGTTTCTGATCACTCTGAGGATCACTCCTCCAAAGTCTCAAAAGGATAATAGCCCATTATTCTTGAATCCACACATCCCACTCCCAGTAATTTACCCTAAAGGAAATAAATAGAAATGGCTATCAGCATACCTCTTGTAGTGCAATTCAGAATGGTAAAATGTTGGAAATAATATAGATGTCCAGTAATAGGAAATAATTTGATGAAGTATGAGCCTTCAACGAAATGTACATATTGTTAGGCAGCAAATAAAAATGATTTTCAAAATTCAGTGGTTCTCATCCAGGGACAATTTTGCCTCCCAGGGAACATTTGGCAATGTCTGGAGGCATTTTTGACTGTCACAGCTGGGGATGGGGGGTGTTGAGATCTCCTGGAATCTAGTGAGTAGGGGTCGCAAGACCTACCAATTATCCTACAATACACATGACAACTTTCCACAACAAATAATGATCTAGTGCAAAATTTCAGTAGAGCCAAGGTTGAGAAACTTCACCATAATTACAAACTACATAAACGAGTTGTTTTAGTGTGTAAAAGAGAACCAGCAGAGCACACAAGTGTATCCATGCGATAACTTCAGCTATAAAAACTATGCACCAGGACCTCAGAAGTGCAAGATAAAGAGAAAGCACATGCATTGCTTAGAGAGTAAAACTATGGGTGAGTCTTTACATTTTATTTTTGCAAGTCAGTTTTTCAAGAAATAAAATAAATAAAGTACTTGTGGCAAATGAATAATATTAGAAAGGAAGGAGACAGATGACAGAGTGAAAGGAAGAGAAATAAATAACACAGAACTCAAACACAAATAGTTAGAGCTGACTGAAACTCAGAATCCTTTGCAGAAATGTTTAAAGCAAAATGCAGACCCTCACTATGAAATGACCCTTTTATTTCTGGTAATGCTCCTTATATGATATTAATATAGCCATAA
>NW_011898650.1:0-1805 GCF_000151845.1 Pteropus vampyrus | reverse complement strand
TTACAGAAATTATCCAGCAAAGGAGGCAAAGGCATTCCAGGTCAAACTCACAGTACAGGCAAAGGTACAGTGGCATAGAAATGTGCTTCTACATTCAGGGGGCCCTATGTTCAAAGAATGCATGTGGATAAGCAGTCATAAACCTAGCAAAGATGTAGGCGGGACCCAGGCCTACAGGGCCACTGACCTTGGTTTCTCATGGCCTGTGCCTCTCTCTTGCTATTTCACACACTGTAAATACCAGAATTCTCACGGGAACAAAGCCTGCGTCTTTTACATCTCTTGCTCTCTTACCAATGGCTTCATATGAAGCTGTTGGAACATTCCTCACCATCCCTTCCTCCCCATCCCAGACCAGGTCCCGTCTCTCATTCCCTTTCCTGTCTGAGGAAACCACTGTTACAGGAAACCCTCAATCGAATCTCTTCATGGAATCATGTGCTATAACCATTGCATGGTTTTTCCTTCTAACTTGAAAAATTGATGGCATTAACAGGCTTTGGCTACTTTTTATAGCTCTTCAGCAAAACTCATCAGAGATCTGTATGTTCATTCCCAAGAGACTAACGAGGCAAATGCAGCATAGGAAAGGAGCAGGTAAATGTTGGCCAACACTGTGCAAGCCAACCCCCTTTGTCTAATGTTGAAAGAAATAGGAAAAAATCAATTGGATATCACTAGTGACCCAAGATTTCTGACCCAAGAAAGCAATAAGGAGAATGCCAACCCCTCCACTGTACCTTTGCCCACCCCTCCCCCCAACCCCGTCTTTAAAACGGTTGCCCAGGAGTGCTGGCAGAGACTCAGAGCAAATGGCAGGCACATACCCTAATGCTACTCTTAGCAACAATAACAGTAATAGAAAACTCTTACAGAGTACTCACTGCGTGCCAGGCACTGTTCTAAGTACTCCACATATTTTAGCTCACTGAGTCCTTCCCATCCCTATGAGGTAGGTACAAGTGTGTCTCTATTTTACAGATAAAGAAATGGAGACACAGAGATTAAGTGACTTGCCCAATGCCACACACTAACAAGTGGCAAAGCTGAGATTTGAGACCAGAGTCTCTACTCTGAGGCCCTGGACCAACCAAGTAAGTGACAACCTGGCAGCACAAGTGAAAGCCAATTGTAACTTGACTTGGTAGTTGTAGGTGTCTGTCTTTTGGCTTCCTAAATGGTCAGAATGTGTGATGTGGCCGGGACAGGGGAGGTCTGAAGATCCTCACTGAGAGGTGAATGACTGGCAAACACCAGGGTGGAGCTTTTGCTCTTTAACAAGTGAGAGCAGGAAGCTAAAGGGATGAAAGGAATAGAGGGATTTCAGGCATGATCCAGAAAGTCTGAAAAGATCTGGAGTTGAGTAAGGGAAGGAATAAAGGTCTTAGCAGGCCCGCTGTCCACGTGGACAGACCAACAGCTGTGTTCCCCAAGGCTGCTTATAAGGGATTCTTCGATGTTCAATTTAACTGAATTCCATTTACATTTACTGAGCATCAGCCATGTATTAGAGACTGTATTAAGTGTCGTGAATAGTCCACATGAAGCTCAGAACCCAGGGGGTAGGCAGACATACTAATCAATGGCCCTAGTTTGTAGTAGAAAAACACTGGAAATAAACTAAATGTCCATGGAAAAGGCGCCATGATATATTAAATGAAAAATATAAGGTATTGTTATAGGATGTTACCTTCAACATAAAAATGGAGGAAATAGAGTGTATATTGATGTTTGCTTATATAAGCACAAAGACACTCTGGAAGGACACCCAGAAACCTATTAACAGTGGTTCCTGTGGTTGAGGT
>NW_011898649.1:6878-7680 GCF_000151845.1 Pteropus vampyrus | reverse complement strand
TCTGTCCAAACCCCCCGTGTTCCCCCCTCAGGCCCTTTTGTTCCTTCGAAGGCAGCTGTGGCATGGAGAAAATGAGCCTGACTAACACGACACCCCTGGACGATGGGGCATGGACCCCAAGTCCGGGAGAGTGGAGGACCTCACTCAGCAGAAGGGTCGGGGTCCCTGTGCCGCCCTCCAGACCTGGGACCCAAGGAAAGGCAGGGAACCCAGAGCCTTCCCTGAGATGAGCTCCCCGGGCTGACTGTAATTAGCACAGCAGCAGCGGGGGCTCCAGAGGAGGGAGGAAAGGCAAAGGCTTGGTGACGGGGGACAGCCAGCTAGCTCGGAGGGAAGACGGCTCCCTGGTCCTGCGGGGGAACCGTGCGGAGGACGGAGCCCGGGAAGGGCTGCTGGCCTCTCTCTGGCTGCCTCGTGTTTGTCTACGCAGCCATGTTTCCAGTCCCTAAAGCCGATCCTAAGTTCCTGTAGGATTTCACGGAAAGGGTGCGGGAGGGGGCTGTCCGTGCGGGCGGGGGCTGAGAAGACACTCGAACCGTGGAAGTCCAGTTCTCTCTGAGGCTGGGGCGGCGCCGGGGCTGGCACTGGGTGTGCGTGGGGCTCTCTGCCCCTCCTCAGGGCGTGGGGCGGGGGTCCCTGTCTGGCCGAGAGGGTTCTCAGTGACTAACAAAGGCAAAGGGATTCAACCTGTGGGAGGGCCCGACGCCCGCACCTCCGCGGGCTCTTACTGTCCGCTCTCCGCAGGGGCAGAGGCCTTCTCCTTCAAGTACAGCCCGGGGAAGCTGCGGGGGAACCAGTACAA
>NW_011898649.1:0-1848 GCF_000151845.1 Pteropus vampyrus | reverse complement strand
CCTCCAGCAGAGGGCGCCAGAGGGACAAAATAGATCCCTGGATTTCCTCAGCGGGTCGGAGAGATTCTGTGCGTCATTTAGAAAAGGCGGGCATACCGTTCGTTGGCCTCGTCTGGGAGAGCACACATCCTAAGCTGCCATTGTCCCCAGAGAGAGAGAAAAGCAGCCAGCGAGAATAGGACATAATCTGGAGGTGACAGGACTATGCTAGGGGAGCCACCTAGTACCTGGTCCGCCTAACCACCCAGATGCAGAACCTGCCCTAATGACCCGAATGCCTCGCACACTCGGAGTGGGGCTCGGCGGGACGCTGGGGTCCCATGCAAGGCCCCACTTTGAGGAACAGACTATCTTGCTGCAGGTGATGAGAGGCGAACTGCCCCACAGGTGTCAGATCTGCAATTCCAAACGTTCCCCTTCCTGCCGTCCCTCCTCCTCTCCACGGTACTTGTAAGGCGGAATGAGTAAAATCAATGACCTTTTCCCTGTTTCTCTTTACAGAACCGAAGAATAATGAAGTTACCCTTAGCGTCCTCCTAGAGGCTTTTCCTTTTGGCATCTTAAAAGCTTGAGAGATAACACGAAACCCCCAGAAGGCGGCCTTGCAGGCTTCCGGGGTGTGTCTTGCCTACGCAAACCTGCCAGACCCTCAGGCAGGACTTTTCCCTGGGCTGGGAGGACCCTGAGGACGCCTTCGGCTCTGTGTAGGGTGCTCCTCCGGGTTTGCGTGGATGGCTTTGTTAAGCCCGAGGGTTTTGAGTTCGTTCTCACTCCCTGGACCTCGATTTTTCTTAGCACTCAGCCCTGCCCTCCACGTGCCCTTCACACCTGAGAAAGTGGCAGCGTCAGCTGCTTCGTCATTTTAAAGTCGCTATAGCTTTATCCCAGCCCTCCTGCTTTTACTTCACGGAAGCCGAACCGTGAGAGACTCTGAGGTGTGACGGAGGGAGAGGGCCGAGCGGCCGAGCTCACCTCACCGGCTGGGTCGGGGGTGGCGACTGCCCTCCTCTCCCTTGGGGCCGCCTCCCCTCTTGCTCTCTGTCTGGCTTGGTTGTTGCGGGGTGAGAGGTGCCATATTAACGACTGGGCTGCAGAGAACCAGGGCCAGCCACGGACTTGCCGTTGCCCCTCTCCCCTGTGGAGGAGGCCTGAATCCAGCCAGCGCTCCTGGTGCTAAGGGCCTGCCCGCCGACGCCCTAACTAGCTCGGCCGGATCCCCGCCTTTGTTCTGGCTGAAGTGGTGATGACAGTGTTCGCTTAAGACAGGCTTCCTGCCCATGGCCGTTTCCTGGAACGTTTCATACATGAGCTAGACCTTCACCGGGTGATCCGATCCGCCCCAGATTTGTTTCTTGGAATTTTATATTTGACAATATTTATATGATGCCAAACGAATCTGCGTTTTTTTTTAGATATGTTGGTTAAATCATTTTTTTTTTTTAAAGCAGTAAGTTTATAGAAAATGTTTTTCCATTTAATGGAGAGCCGAGAAATGTCCACTGTCAACCCCCGGGCCTTATCCTCTGGGCCTAATACCTCAGGTCCAGGGGCTTAGGCAGAGCAGGCATCGTGCCACACAGCCACACGATGAGTAGAGGTACTCTTGAGCACACACATCTCCACAGGGCCATCGCGACATCCTCGCCCAGGCTGGGAGCTCACTGATACCATACACAGGTGACTCCCTCCAGGTTAGCTATCTAAATTCCTCCAGAAACTTCCTGAAGGCGGGCACCAAGCCTCTTGTACTCCTGACGGCTGGGGCCTGCGTATTCAGCCTTTGTTCAATCTAATAAACTCTGAGTAGATGATCTCAGTTACTGTGTTTTTGTTCGGTTTTGCTTTTTT
>NW_011898648.1:2651-5476 GCF_000151845.1 Pteropus vampyrus | reverse complement strand
CGTTCCCCGACACTCGGCCAGGGCCGCCCTAAGAGGCGTCCTGGGTTCCAGCCTCGCGGGCTTGTTTTCTCGTCACCCCGAACTTCCGTCTTCGTGCTGGGAGAACCCTGCTCACCCTAATGTCACTGAGGGGGATGCTGGCCGTCTCTCTGTGCCACCTCTGCTCCAGAGCATGTGCTCAGACACGAGCTCGGTGCGTGTGTGTGGCCTAGTGATGGGTCCCTGTGTGAACGGGCGCGGCCGGGACCTCGCTGGCCCAGCGGGGCCGCAGCTCCGGTCTCTTTCAGAAGCTTCGTTTGGTTATATAAGCAGGAAGCCGTTATTTTTAGTAACGGCATGGTGAGGATCACAGTCTTGGTTGTGTTTGTGGAGCTGTCTGGGAAACAGGACTGTGGCAGTTTGCCCCGCCCACACTGTCTGCTGGGACTTCTCATTAAGCGAGGAGGCCCTGGCCGGCTGTCGGCAAGGTAACTAAGTGCTACCATGCCGCAGAGGGCAACCGATGTTTTTTGTTAGTGCAGGCCATGTAGAGAAACAGATAGGCAAATTTAAATCTAGAAAGGGCAGGAATAAAGAAGAAATATCGAAGACTTGTTTTCCTGCTTTTAAATGACGTACGTGCCAGTTGAGCAATACTTTCAGCGTTTTAACGTATGTGTGAATCGAAGCGCACACGCTTGTTGAAGAAGCAGAAAGACTGTAGAATTTACATTCTGTTTTTATGGACATCGTGTCTGCACGACTCGTCCTGAAGTTTTGTCGTAAGGAATGGCCTGGGCAAGTGAGCATTGTCGTCATGCTTTCCTGTTCTGATCACGGAGTGACCCGGCGTCTTACTCCCTGGGGGGGCCATTCTTCCACTTTAAAATTGGAGGATTTTGAGGAGTTACATAGTCTCTTTTCTCTCTTCCCAGGTTTGACGGGTAGGTTGACCGTTGAGACTACTGATTTCAGTAATTAACGAAGACCTGTTATTTAGCAGGAAGTGTAGAGCATTTGACGCTTAGCTTCAGAAATCATCACAGCGGTCAGCGCGCCCGTCTGGTGGGCTTTTGCCAAAGTTAATGGCACAATAGCAAAGAGCCACGCTCTCCTCTGTCACCTCCCGCTGCGCTCGACCCTTCCCAGATGGAGACAGAAGGGGTCCGAGGTCGCAGGAGCGCGTTCTGTCAGACAGAGTCGGCTTCGGCCCCCGCTGCTCGCCTCTGCCCACTCAGGGCCGTTGCTTCTCCCCACATTCTGCTGAGGACTAAGCGGTTCACATGTCACCTCTCTTCCAGCGTCTGTTTGTTTTTGCACCAAAGCACATTTTTAATTTTAATTTTAAAAGGAGATTAACCCTCAGAAAAGTGTTGTTTATCTAGCGAAGACTCTAGAGTTGCTGGCGTTTCCTGTCCTGGGGGCAGACACACTCACCTCCTCACCCCTAGTCCTGGCGTCAGCATGTGCACAGGAAGCCCAGAGGGGCCGAGAGCCTGCTGGAACCTCTGGCCTCCGTCTCCGTGGCTGGCTGCCGCAGCGGCTCTGCATTTATCTAGTAAACACTTAGTCTTATTTTTGTTTTTTTTTTTTAGGAAGTTGCTATCACACCCAACGATAGGACCCTCTTCCCGGACATTGATTGGCTAATCGGTAACCATTCCGATGAACTAACACCATGGATACCTGTCATTGCAGCCAGGTGAGTGAGTAGACAGGTTGGCAGAGTGAATAGCTGGGAACATTTCGTTGCCTGCAGCTTGCTGTCCAGAACGGGGGCCACTAGCCGCAGGCGGCGACTGAGCACTGGAAATACAACTAGTTCAAATCGTCGAAATGATAATATATTGGGTTATATTTAAAATAAATTCCACCTGTCTTACTATTTTATATATGGGCACTAGAAAATATAAAATTACATACGTGGTTCATGTTATATTTCTGTTGGACAAGGCCAATCAAAACTGATTGTTTCGATAGTGGATCCGGGTTTGAAAAGCATGTCGTGCAGGTTTTTTTAGAGAACAGGAAGGTGCTTTGCGGCAGCTTCTGCTTCTGGACGGGCGGGGACTTCATCGAAGCGCGGGTCGTGCACTGCCCGGAACGCTTTGTGCCCCGGTCTCCCTTACCCAGGGATCTTGTGGACTGTTCAGGCTCCTGAGGCATTCCGTAGGTCGAGGACAAAACCTTCTCTGCCTTACTCAGCTACCTCTGAAATTCCTGCTTCATAGCTGAAGTCTCGGTTCGCTTCAGAAAGTTTTAGATTATAGCTGACAAGAATAACTGCAACGTAAAAATGTTTTTTACAAAAGTAATTAGAATCATATTTTGTCGAAAAGCTGTGCTGCGCTATGTTGTTTGTAGAGACGGCCGGAGGCTGTGATTCGTTCTGTCGTTTAAACTACGAGTCGGCAGCGGACGCTTATATTTTACCCAGATACAGCACGGCCACGTGGTTTTCTGCTGAACTTGCTTTAACAAATCCATTTGAGACTTCTGGTTTCCGTGCTTGTCGGTTCTTTTTGAAGGTCTTCCTACAGCTGCCGTTTCTTCGTCCTGCCCTGCTGCTTCTTCGACTTCGTGGGAAAACACTGCCGGAGGCAGAGCGGGAAGACTCAGTACCGGGGGTACCTGGACTTCATCAGCGAAGTGGGCCGGGCCTGCGGGTTCCGCGTGGAGGAGGACTGCCTCCGCATCCCTTCCACCAGGCGGGTGCGTCCCGCCCCAGCGCTCTCGGGGGGCGGGCGGGCGGGCGCCTGGGTGGGAGGCAGAGGGCCACGTCGCAGTCACGGACGACACCAGCGCATGACAGTGCGTGCGTTGCAGACGGCGCCTGTGCTGGTTTC
>NW_011898648.1:0-316 GCF_000151845.1 Pteropus vampyrus | reverse complement strand
GTCTCAGACCTGCACCTACTCGTTTCAGTCTGCAGAAATTATCCAAACAGAAAACAGGGTACAGGCTGCCAGAAAGATGCACCGTCTCCTGGAATATTGTGAAGTCCCCAAAATGCCAAAGCAGTCGTGAGAAAAGGGGGTCATTGCGTCTGCTCGCTTTCAGAGGAGGGGCGATGTGCCAGGCCAGGAGTGGGAGAGGCGGAGTCTGAGCCTTGAGGCTTTTACGGATCCTGCACCCGGGTTAGATAGAGGCCCCCCAGGGCTGCTCGGTGAGGACCTGGTGTCCATCCTGCTCCACTTCCTGGCAGGGCGGCGG
>NW_011898647.1:2977-3332 GCF_000151845.1 Pteropus vampyrus | reverse complement strand
CATTAAACAAACAAACAAACCAAATCAGCCCTGGCTGTCTCATGGCTTGGCTCTGTTTCTGAGCCCGCTGCGAGGATTTTACCAATGTTTGCTTTGTATTTATCTATTTTATATATATTTTTTACCATTTTGTGTCACAGGGTACTATTTATTGTGTGTGTGGCTCCTCCTCCTCCTCCTCTTCCTCCCCCCCCTTCTTCCCCCTCTTCCTTTTCAAATACTCCTAACCAATGGTTTCTCCAGTTCATAGAGTAATTCTTCATTTCTCCACTTTTTAAAAACTATTCCTCCCTAAAACTCCTTGTTTTAGGGCAGAGATTTCATTTGGCCCGTACTGCTTTGTATTTGCCAAGCC
>NW_011898647.1:0-927 GCF_000151845.1 Pteropus vampyrus | reverse complement strand
TTTTTTGAAATTTATTATTTGAGTTGGCTTATTTGTCTACATCTGCAAGGATATTTTATTTTGTCCAGTGAAACCCCTCAGCAAAGAGCTAGGGTATAAAGAACATTCAAGAAAATAGCATTCATACACATTTACTTTTAGGATTTTCCTTGGTTTTGCTACATGGATTATAAGAAATATTCAACAGTGGAACATTACAGCACAGCTTTTGGGCTGATTTTTCTATCTGCTCTGTGTCTCAGCCTATGTTTTTCTAGCACATGCAGCTAACATTACAGCCTTTTTCTAAGTAATAGAGAGACATTTAAGGGGTACAGAATGAATGTGGCTATTTCCTGCAGATGCCATATTGTTCCTAGTTGCCTTAGAATGTGTGAGAGGACACTGAGAAGGAACGTCCGTCCAGGCGCTGGCCGCTGGGGATGGCGTCAGTGCCTCCCTCAAGGTTTTGGCATTCGTTGAAGCTGAAGTTGAAGCTCCACTCAACGTCTATGGACACTGCAGGACAACGAGCTGCTTCACTCGGGCACAGAGGTGTCTGGGAGCTGCTTATCTGTCCCACCAGCTGTCGTTAGGGGCCAAGAGGTCCTGGTGCTGGCCATTAGACCCTCACGGTCGTTCTGTGACCCGTCCACCCTGAGGGTCTACGACGACCCTCCCGCCAGTGGCCGTGGGCATGCCTGTGGTCGGCGGCGGGCACTTCTGGGCCAGGCGGTCCTTGAGGCGGAGCGCGGGGCCACTCGCCTGGGACTCATGTCTCCACTTGCCCCATGGCGATTGCATTGCAGACATTTTTGAGGCCATTTCAGTGCACTCTGAACACTCCGACTTCCCCGTCCTTGCTTTGCTTTATTGACCAATGTTGGGGCACTTCAAGACAAATTAGGAAACTTCGGCCAAGTTCAGGATCTGAGTGGATAGCGGGAG
>NW_011898646.1:3681-5252 GCF_000151845.1 Pteropus vampyrus | reverse complement strand
TTTTTTTTTTTTTTATAGGTGAAGCAATCTTTGGTTGACTTCACAGATTTCAAGGACCTTGTCAGCTAACAAGCCCTTATTTTTTATTTTTTACGCCTACAGTACCTGGTCTTCCTAGGTGGTCTCTTATCCAAGTACTAACCAGGCCCTGCTTAGCTTCCAAGATCAGATCAGGGTAGCGTGGCCGTGGACGGAATTATCTTTTTAATACTTCAAGATATCAATATCAATACAGTTGATATAACAACTATGTTTAAATTTCATCTCAGTACTTTCTTACAGTAAGCAGAAATAATATCCAGAGAAATAACTGGAATTAGTCTATGTGTGTGCATCACGCTAATGAGAGTGTTCTTGACATACGAGGCAGTGAACTTGGTGAATGGGGTGGACTGGATGTTAGGACCCCTCGCTCCACCATCAGGTCTGCTACTGACTTGGCAGTATGGGACTGAATCTGCTACTGGGCCTTGGTTCCTTCACCTGTAAACTGACAGGTCAGCTCTAAAGTTCTATGTACAAGGATCTGTAATTTCCGAATTTTATGAGTCTATCTATATGTGTGTCTATATGGTTAATATTGGTAATCGGATCTTTTATTAAAGTTAATTTTATTTTTCTTAAAGAAAATGAAGGGAAATTACAGATTTCTGGGCTGCACCCTAGAAGCAGGCCTCTAGGACAGTGTTCCCAAGGGACTATTTTGGTAAGTTTGTTATTTTTCAGTGTCTCACTAGCAATCAGTGTCAGGGTGTTGCGTTTTAATAACAGTCTGAAGTCAGAGTCAAGTGGGGCTCCGTACTGTAACTGGCAGGCTGGGTCTCTGGGAAGTGACAGCTGCTGCTGGCAGAAAGGACCGTTCTGCAGAGGCACACTGCCAGGGGGGACCAAAGAGGGGTTTTTCTCCCTCTGAAAGGAACACAGGTTGAATTTATTGAGGGTTTGAGGGAAGAACTTGCAACATAAAAATGTATGAAACTTCAATTTAGAGGCTAATCTGAGAGGTAACCAACAGATGATTAGCCAACGCCTCTGTTTTGCAATAAAAAGCCGAAACTATAAAATTTCACAATTACTAGTTGGTTAAAGGAGATATTTTAAATGCGAAATGACTGCAAACTCATCCCCTTGTATCTCGTAAGTCTAAGATGTCTTGGAGATTCACCTCCTATAATTCAAGTTTACAATTATATCATGTCAAACCCAAGTCTCCTGTTCGGAACAGCAAGAAAGGACCTAAGATATATTCAGGATGGACCTTGAACATGGAGGACAAAGCAGGAAAAAAATGAGCTTTTAAAAATTAAATTATAGTGGTTTCATTCTGGAATAAGAGCAACTTCTCTCTTAAAAATCACTATCACAGATGCTGTAACTAAATTCTTTTCTCCTATCCAAGGCATATGTGTTGCCAAAAAAAAAAGCGAATCCTGAATTATCTGTACTAGTATATGAGCCTATGACGTTCTTAATCAAATCCGACTGATTACGTAATCACAATGTGGCCATTTCAGAGATATAGTTTACTTTCTTTAGCTAATCATAAGAATGCTCTGTACATCACTGCAAAT
>NW_011898646.1:0-1591 GCF_000151845.1 Pteropus vampyrus | reverse complement strand
TAAAATCAATATCCATGTGGCCATACTGATATAAATAAATAATTGAGCAAGGAAATAAATGGGGAGAACTGTTAAATCTCTCCTACGGAAAAATTCCAAATAGTTTACATAGATAAGAGCGTAACTCATCACCACTTAAGTGTGGGCCATGCACAGCTATGGTAAGGAGAACGGAGGAAAACGTAAGTTTACAGTGGGGAAAGCTGACACGCAGTACCTCAGTCAGGTAGGTGATCGAGTGACCAGTCGAAAGTATGTACCCTTGATACGATGTGATGAGAACAACACTTTAGCTCTATGGTCTCCCTCCCCAAAACATACAGCCCCAGTCCAATCATGAGGAAAACATCAAACACCAGCACAGGGATATGCAACAGAACACCTGACCAGGACTTCTCAAAACTGTCCAGACCATCAAAACAAAGGACAGGATGGAGGAGCCTAAGGGGACAGGACAACTAAATGTAATGCAGTATCCTGGAATAGGAAAAGGACTTAGGAAAACACTAAAGAAATCTAAATAAAGTATGAACTTTAGTTAATAATACCGTATTAGCATTGGCTCCCTGCTGTGACAGATGCAGTAAGTATACTAATGCACCATGTCAACAATAGGGAAAACTGGGTAAAGGATACACAGGAACTCTGTGCGCTCTCTCTGCATCTTTTTGGTAAATCTAAAATTGTTCTAAGAGGAAAAGTTTATTCTTAAAAATAAAACAACTATAAATGGCCTCACTGCCGGTGACAGACTGTGGCTGGATGAAAAGCAAGGTTCACAGAAGAATTTGAGGCTCTAAACTTACACCCTCTCGTTTTAAGACACAGACACACACACAGACACACAGACACAAGACACAGACACACAGACACAAGACAGACAGACACACACACACGCACACACACACACACACCCCCACCCACCCACCCCAGGGAGGGGAAGGAGAGAAAGTGGGGAAGGCTGATGAATTTAGTACTCCAGAACCATCTTCATCATCCTCACTGCAAACTGAGTGTCTACGACCTGTGAGACATCATGCAAACACGAGAAATACTAAGGACGCAGTCCCTGCAATCTGGGTGAAGAGGCAGAACCTAGGGAAACACGTGGTATTTGCTAAATGCGAACTGTAGACTGGGATAGTGAATCCAAACCTTTTTGATCGCGTGGCCTGCCCATCAGTAAATTTTCTTTACATTCCTTCCATATCATGTAAATTTATTTATTTACAAACCATAAAAATGTGTTATTGTACCGACATATCCTATACCTTAAAAAGTCACATGTCAAAAATTTTAAAGGATAAAAAAAACAAAAACTTGAGTCCCAGCGTTTTCGTTCTGCACCCCAGGGACCATCCTGCCCCACAGGTAAACACTCCAGGAGTTCCTTAGAGATAGAATCTCTACGGACTGTACAAGAAGAAAGGTCTTAGTAGAGAAACTGAGGCTGCGAAGAGGTTTCAGGCACCTGAGACATGTGGCATCAACAGTTCTCATTTTTCCCGCTTAAATCACAACAAAGTCAAATAAAATTTAGAATCAATGCACTGTGCTAACCTTTGCCAAAAAAAAAAAAAAAAAAAAAAAA
>NW_011898645.1:3486-4231 GCF_000151845.1 Pteropus vampyrus | reverse complement strand
TAAATTACTAGTTGAATGACTAAGTTGTCCCTTCTCCAATTAGTTGTGTGGTTGCTTTATGCAGACAAGTTTAAATCGAATTTAACATGATTTAGCCATTTTAAACACTCCTTTTTCCCCCCTTTTTGTTAAAAAAAAAAAAAGCCTTTTCTTTCAAGGAGCTACGCAAGATCAGTCAACCACAAGTAAACATAAACATTACATAAGCCCTTTTAGAAAAAACCTTTCCAGAAGTCGCCCCGATACCTTACAAAACACCTTCTTTCTCCCACTGCAGTTTAACTCTGTGGCAATGGATCGCAGATGATCACCAGCCCCGAAACTTTTCTTTTTCTCCTCTCTCGCTATAAAATGCTTCTTTTTAGTTCTTCACCCTGGAGGAATTCTTTTCCCCCAGCCTCAAACAGAAAAACAGTTTCCAGCAGAGTTGTTCATATAATATTGAAACGGACATTCATGCATCTACTCCAAAGCTGCCCAATGCTGGTGGGCATGCAAATCACCTGGAAGCTTATGAAATGCAGGATCTGACTCGGTGTCTCTGAGGTGGAGTCTGAGCTTCCTGGTGAGGTCCGTGGTATCCGTGGACCAAACTTTCAGTAGCGTGGACATTCATCAGATAGGCATTGGACCCACGAAAGGAATTCGGACTTCTGAGTCTAACAAAAGTGCATTACACCTAATCTGAAATACGGCAGCTCACACCAGTTTTTGTCACTATTCTGGAATCAAATAACGCAAAGCA
>NW_011898645.1:0-1138 GCF_000151845.1 Pteropus vampyrus | reverse complement strand
TTCATAAGAGACAGAAATGTATTTTCTAAAGGTTGCAAATAAATGTTGCATAAAACTGGGATTGTTCTCTGGCCTCGGGAAACTTCAGGTTGAACTAATTAATCAGATGTCTTTACCACGGAACTTTGAGAGTGCTTGATGTTAAATTGTATTGGAATCTCCAAGAGGGAGGAAGAGGCCACTGGACTAATGCTCCATTTCATACCTGATGGAAAACTCTCTTGCATAGGTTCAGCTTCCCCTCCTCACTCCACCTTACTCGCATCATGTTGAAAATCTGGGCAGTTGACTTTAGGACAGAGAGACAAGTATATATGTGTGAATTCTCACTCGCAGATACACTGAACACTGAGAGCTCCCCATCAGTTTTGTAAAAGGGCTCAGATTGCAGAAGCCTGCCACAGACACCTGGCTGCATGATTCTCCGTGCCCCATTCCTGCACACACAATCCCCTCGATCACTGATACCAGATTTCACCCTCTGTTACGTCACCGGCTGCTGTGCCAGATGTTCTGGGAAAGAGTCTGGGTCCTTGGAACATGGATTCTCGTGCAGCCTTTCCTGTAGACCCTATTCGTCTGAACACTTTCAGATAAGGAAGTCTCCAGGCAAGTGTCATGCAGAAGTTGGATATTCTCTTCGCAACGAAGCCTTTGTAATATTCAGAACTGAGCAGAGCTACTAAGGATGGATGTTTCCAGCCCCTCAAAGAGGCTAAAATGAGCAAATGTAATTGCTCTCAAACAGTTTCTCTATGCAAAAATTTGAGCAGAAACCTACTCACATTTTTCTAACAGAAAGCCTAAGCTGGCAAGAAAGTAGATGTGAAAATTAAGAGTTTATCAGGAATTCATAGAAAGATCTAGAAAGCAAGTTGATTCACGTGCCTGTAGGTTAATGTTTTAGATCCCTAAAACGGGGTCAAGTCCCCGAGAAGTGTTTGATGAACATTATCTGACAATCACATTCTTGTTTTATTGTTTGATAGTTTAAAATATCTTTTGTGGGTATGAGTACATTTTTTTGTTAAGAGAAAAACGCTTTAAAAATCTGTCAGTAGAGAGTTTGGTTAATTAGCAAACTTGCCAACCAGCTTCAGTCAAAGCTCCAATTAATAAGTAACATGCCCATTGTGTG
>NW_011898644.1:4562-5837 GCF_000151845.1 Pteropus vampyrus | reverse complement strand
TGAAGACAATGCCAGTGGTAAAGTGTCGTCTCTATCATGTGAAATAGAAAATGAGAATTCTAGATTGGTGAGCGAGAGTCTGGATAACTGAAATTTAACTTTTTAAATGTTTATATTATTTTAACATTTTTGATGAAAATTACTTACTCAGTAAATACTTGTTGACGGTTTCCTAGGTCCCAGGCTCAGGCTCTTTCTTGGTAAACAAAACACAAGGAATAGAGCATGTGGTATTTGGGGCTCAGAGAATCAGCTGGACCAGCTCTCCACCCAGAGCGAGGTTTCTGGGGTGAGATCTCTCAGTTCTCACCAGGTCCCTCAGTCGTGACTTACATCTGGGCATGCGCCCTTCCAGCTGCTGTTCATGTAGCTGTTTATCAGACTCTCAAGGCTCTAGTAATATTTACAATGCCCCTCAGAACGTCAGGTTGCCTGCTGAACATAACTTTCTTCCTCCTCAAATGTTTTTTTGAAGGCAACTTAAAGTGCCAAAAAACTTGGATATATAGCTATCTCTATATCTATAAATGTATATATGTGTTTATATGCACACAGGCACACACACAAACACATATATATGTATGTATAAATTTGGTGGCAGGTCTAGCACTATCACTTCTGTGTATTTGCACTACCACTCTAAGTCAAAACTGTTGTAGGACACAAGTTAAATGACAGGAGACAAGGCCACAGTGGAATGAGCCATGCACACTGCTAGATATCAGCTCAAGATAGAGCTGTAGAGGACTCCAGGCTGAGAGCATTTGCAGAATGTAAGTTAATATTCACTGTCAGAGTACACAGCTGTCATTGTCACATGGCTTATGACAGCACTCAGAGCATGGGAAAATATAGATAAATCACTGTACCCTGTATAGCTTGGCATACCTATTTGCTTTTATAGCATATTATTTCAGAGACCAATGGCATTATAATGAAACAGAATAGTGTGGCTGCTTCAAATGGCGGAGGCGAGTTATGGGTGTCTCAACTTTCTTAATGACATAGGGTCACTATTAGGAACATAAATTATTGTACCATATGATAATTTTGAGAATTATGTGAACAGTTTTTGCGGGATGGTGGTGGGTAGGCACATTTACCTCACACTAAGTGACCCAGCCCTCTCTGTGCCTGGCACCTCTGTTCTGCTCACGGCCCTGCTCCTTGTCCCAGGGTCTTGTTACTGTGGGCTCCTCTTGCTCCTTCTGTCACCTTTCTGCTCTCTGACATTCCCTTCCATCCCACTGGCTTCCTACCTTTCTTTTGTGTCTG
>NW_011898644.1:0-2592 GCF_000151845.1 Pteropus vampyrus | reverse complement strand
ATTAATCCTGTTGTAACAGGGCTACACATAAACAAATATATAAAATAAGCTAATAAAGAAAAAATACGTGTAGAGTCTCATCTCATACCCTAGTCTTAAATACAGTCTCGATGAATTAGAATTAAATAATTATATCACAGAAAATTTTCATGGATATAAGTTTTTTTACTGTATATATTTTTATTTTTTTAATTAAGTTTATTGGGGGTAACATTGGTTAATACAATTACATAATATTCAGGTGTACATTATAACATCTGTATATTCTATTGTGTGTTTACCACCCAAAGTCCAGTTTCCTTCAGCTACCATATATTTGATCCCCTTTACCCACTTTACCCTCCCACTACCCCCTATATTTAATCCTCTTTGCCCCATCTATCTCCCCCTCCTCCCTACCCCCTATCCTCTGGTAACCACTAGTCTATAGTCCATGTCCATGAGTCTCTGTTTGTCCTGTTCATTTGTTGCTTTTAGGTTTATATCCCACATATAAGTGATATCATGTGATCTTCACCTTTTTCTGTCTGGCTTATTTAGCTTAGCATGATCATCTCGAGTTCCATCCATGTTGTCATAAATGGCTATATTTCATCACTTCTTATGGCTGAGAATTATTCTATTGTATATATGAACCACATCTTCTTTAACCAATCATCTATTGTAGGACACTTCAGTTGCTTCCATGTCCTGGCCACTGTGAATAATGCTGCTATGAACATTGGTGTGCAAATATCTTTATGGATGTGATTTTTTAAGTCTTTGGAGTAAATACCCAGTAGAGAGATTGCTGGATCATATGGTAGATCCATTCTTAGTTTTTTAAGGTACCTCTATACTGTTTTCCATAGTGGCTGTACCAATTTGCAGTCCCACCAGCAGTGTATGAGGGTTCTTTTTTCTCTGAATCCTCTCCAGCATTTGTTATTACTTATCCTGTTGATTATAGCCATTCTAACAGGTGTGAGATGGTATCTCATTGTGGTTTTGATTTGCATTTCTCTAATAGCTAGCAATGTTGAACATCTTTTCATATGTTTGTTGGCCATTTGTATGTCCTCTGGGGAGAAGTGTCTGTTCATAGCCTCTGGCCATTTTTTGATGCCAATACCATGTTATTTTGGTTACTGTCACTTTATAATATAATTTGAAGTCGGACAGAGTGATGCCTCCAGCCCCTTTCTTTTTTTCTCAGGATGACTTTGGCAATTCGGAGTCTTTGTGCTTCCATATAAATCTAATGATTTTTTGTTCTATTTCTTTAAAAAATGCCGATGAGATTTCAATGGTGATTGCATTAAATCTGTATAATGCTTTAGGTAATATGGTCATTTTAACTATGTTGATTCTTCCAATCCAAGAACACGGAATATCTTTCCATTTCTTTGTATCTTCTTCGATTTTTTTTAATAGGGTCTTGTAGTTTTCATTATAAAGGTCCTTCACATGTTTCATTAAATTTATTCCTAGGTATTTTATTCTTTTTGTTGCAATTGCAAAAGGAATTATTTTTTCCACTTATTCTGACACTTCGTTGTTAGAGTATACCAACACTATGGAATTTTGATGTTGATTTTGTAACCAGAGATTTTACTGTCTTTGCTTATTGTTTCTAATAGTGTTCTTGTGGAGTCTTTAGAGATTTCCACATAGAGAGTCATGTCATCTGCAAATACTGACAGTTTGACTTCTTTGTTTCCTATTTGGATGCCTTTTATATCTTTCTCTTGTCTGATTGCACTTGCTAGGACCTCCAATGTTATATTGAATAGGAGTGGAAATAGGGGACAGCCTTGCCTTGTTTCTGATCTTAGAGAGAAGGTTTTTAGTTTTTCACCATTAAGTGTAATGTTGGCTGAGGGTTTGTCATATATGGCCTTTATTAGGTTAAGGTACTTTCCTTGTATACTGATTTTGTGAAGTGTTTTGATCCTAAATGGATGCTGTATCTTGCCAAAGGCTTTTTCTGCATCCATTGATATGATCATATGATTCTTATTTTTTAATTTGCTTATGTGGTGTATCACATTAATCGATTTGTGTATGTTGAACCATCCCTGTGCCCCTGGGATGAAGCCCAATTGATCGTGGTGTATAATCTTTTTAATATGTTGCTGTATTCGGTTTACTTGTATCTTATTTAAGATTTTTGCATTTACGTTCATGAGAGATATTGGTCTGTAGTTTTCTTTTTTTGTGTTATCTTTACCTGGTTTTGGTATCAGAGTAATATTGGCCTCATAAAATGAGTTGGGAAGCATTGCCTCCTCTTTGAATTTTTGAAAGAGTTTGAGGAGAATAGGTATTAAATCTTCTTTGAATATTTGGTAGAATTCACTGATGAAGCTGTCTGGTCCTGGACTTTTACTTTTTGGTAGGTTTTTGATGGTTGTTTCAATTTCCATACTGCTGATCAGTCTATTTAGATTTTCCAGTTCTCGATTCAGTCTAGGAAGATTATATTTTTCTAAACACTGGTCCATTTCTTCTAGGTTATTAAATTTCTTATTATATACTTTTTCATAGTATTCTTGTATGATCTTTTGTATTTCTGTGATATCAGTCATAATTTCCCCTCTTTCATCCCTGATT
>NW_011898643.1:504-1309 GCF_000151845.1 Pteropus vampyrus | reverse complement strand
CGCAGAGCTACGTACTGGTGACATAGAACCACAGCTACGGCTAAGATCCAAAGATCTGGAGAATTGAAGTACAAGGCCAGGGACAGAATCACCTGCTGAATGACCGACAAGCAGATAAGCAAGCGAGTGACGAGTCACAACCAAAGAGCCAACCATGTCGACAACGATGACCAAACTCGGTCACTCTTTGCTAAGAACTTTCATATCGCTCCACGGGCACCTCAACTTTTCTTAAATACGAGAGAAACTTAATGCCAGAAGCATGTAAAACCAACTTTTTCGCCATGACGCAGGGGAAACAAATTTAAAATTCTGTCAACGTGAGAGCCTATTAAACGGCTGTTTCCCGGTTTTTATTACACTTTGGTAATGAGAACCTTTTTTTCATACATGTCATGTAACACGTTTGCCTTCTCTCCCATGAGAAAAAGCTTTTATTTAACCAATTTTGTAAACTATACCTGATGAACATGTGGAATGCAGTTAAATGATAACTTCTAAGACGTTCTCTCAGATTCAAGATCTGTGGATAGTGGAGGGCATGGAGCAGCGAGGGGAAAAGTTCAACTTCTCTACAAAAAGCTCATATTTACAATTGACAAGGGCAATATAAATTCCAGTACTCTTACAAAGTTCTGGACAAAAAAAAAAGTATTATTAAATTTACCGAAGTGATATAAATAGATATTATCTTCACAAAAATCAGTGTTTCTATCTATCTGTCTGTCTGTCTGTCTGTCTGTCTGTCTGTCTGTCTATCTATCTATCTATCTATCTATCTATCTATCTATCTATCTATCTATCT
>NW_011898643.1:0-289 GCF_000151845.1 Pteropus vampyrus | reverse complement strand
ATCTATCTATCTATCTATCTATCTATCTATCTATCTATCTATCTATCATGTATCCACCCACCTACTTATCTAACTCTTCACTCATCCATCTATCTATTCATCCATCCATGCTTCTTTCTTACTTTCTATCTATCATTAAATGGAGGCAGTGGAGATTGGGCAAGAAAATGTAGATGAACTGCCTAAACAATGATTAACACTACATTCTCCCAAGGTCTTCCTTAAAGGTCATTAAGTGGACAAACGCATACATGCACAGACAGAAACACACACACACACACACACACAT
>NW_011898642.1:4582-6826 GCF_000151845.1 Pteropus vampyrus | reverse complement strand
TCCGCCCGGTCCCAGGTGCCATTTGTGGCATGCACATGAATGACAGGTGTACCTCCACCACTCTCCCCTGAGTTAAGAGCATTCTGTTATGTTTTCCTGAGGGAAAGCCTCAAATTTTAGGATAAAAATGGCTATATGAAAAGCAGACCATTTTTTTTTTTCCACACAGGGCAAGCAGCACACTTTAAATTAGATCTTAGTACAAAATATATTTCCAGGTTTCTAGTTGACATACTTATTAAGTAGACAAGTGACATAACATTATTTAGAAATTCTTAAGATTGCGAAATATCATGGGGTTTTAAATAGTGTATCTTTACCTACCTGCCTACATACATATGGTTTTACAAGAAGGAATCAAATTAGAAAAAGTTAACTAAATATAAAAGATGGTAACTTGTTTCCAAGATTGTTTCTATGTGCTCTAGACCTTGGTTTTAACTTTTTTGAAAGATTGAAAGCTGTATTGTATTTTTTGTGTGTGTGAAGTTTAAAAATCACTAAAAGCAATTGTGTAAAGCAGATCGGGATGTTCTATATTCATTCTTTCAGCAAATACTTATTTAGAGGCTTACTGTGTTAAGTGCTATGCCAGGCCCTAGAGCGTAGCTAAGGTTTTAAAAATAACGAACGTATTTAAGTATAGCTGGTATTACTTGCATCACCATGCAGATGTTTCTAACATACTACATATATCCAAATAGCGTCATCAAAGAGAAGAAGATAAAATATGTCCAGCATAGCAGACAAATAAGGAATATTTAGGAGAGCATCCAGAATTTTTATTTTGAAGTTGGACATGAAATCTTAATGTGTACTTGCTCCATTTTGGGACTTCATTCTGTTAAGGTTCACATATTTTTAATAGGCCAGCATCCCTACAAAATGTGCCTTGGGAAGGAGTGTAGTAGTCATGTGTATACATTTACGAGCTGCCCAGGTATGAGCAGTGGAGTAAAACATGCTAAAATTACCCATGAATCTTATAAATTTGGAGTCAGGAAATCATTGGGGTTTGTGGCTGGAAGGAACCTAACAAATTCCTGCTCTCACATTTTACAGACTTTAAACTTTGGGTATGTTGCTTACGTTGAATTAGAAGGAAGGTCACTTTTGATATTCAGGATTCCAGAATGCTGACTGGGCGTTGCTTCCCGTGGGGGCAGACCACTAACAAAGCAACGCCAACCAGGTAAGCAGCTTGAATGCCAAACAGGCCCTGAGAAGAAGTTTCTGAGTTCCCAAGTTGTTGGACAACTCTGCTTCTGAAAAGGAGATGGTTCTGTGATGGCCTGTTGGGAAGCAGCGAGCTTCGGGGAGCAGCGGGCTTCGGCAACCCCTGCATTGTTGGAACCAGGCCTGCTTCCCGGTGACTTTAGCATTCCCTCAGATGACTGGAATAAGAAGAGACCAGTGAAGTTCCTCTCAACAATTTTCTAAAATCCAGTTTAAAAACTGTGTTCTTGAGAATTAATTTTTAGTGTTTCTTTTTAAACAAAAGTAATCCATGTTCAGAGCTAGAAATATTCGTGAGTATAGGTAAATTAAAAAGAAAACTCGTTACATTTAATGATATTTTGATGATTTTGAGTGTATGTACATATATAAGCCCTATTTATATGTTAAAGTCCTAACTCCCAATGTGCTGAATTTGGAGATAGGGCCTTTAGAGAAGTAAGGTTAAATGAGGTCATGAGAGTAGGATTCTGATCTGTTTGGATTAGTGTCCTAATAAGAAGAGACAGGGAGAGCTTGATTTATTTCCGCATGAGATGAGAAAGGATGGCCATGTGAGGTTGCAGTGAGAAGGTGGCCATCTGCAAGCCAGAAAGATGGCCCTTTCCAGGCAGCCAGTCTGCTGGCACCTTGATCTTGGACTTCCCAGGCCCCAGAACTGTGAGAAATAAATTTTTGTTATTTAAACCCTCCAATCTGTGGTATTTTGATATAACGTCCCAAACTAAAACCATATATACAAACTTTAGTAAGTAGTGCACAAAAAAAGATACACTAATGAGCAGAAGTGCACTTCCCTCTGAAAACCAGCAGATATGTGTCCCGTTATATTTTTGCATCTCATTTTCATTAATCAACCACCCATTTGCTCTTCTTGTACTTAGTTCTTGAGTTGTTTTTTTCTTTAACAGCAGTAATTCCATCAGGTCTGACAAATGTAACAGTCATGATGAGTATGGAAAGTGTTGGTAAGAAGGAGGCCTGTCATTAGGACGTGGATGATGGTTT
>NW_011898642.1:0-2097 GCF_000151845.1 Pteropus vampyrus | reverse complement strand
ATTATGTAGCCAGTGCTGCCATAATGTTGTTACGAGGGTGAAATGAGAACTCACAAAGCACTTAGCACAGTACTCAGGATATAAAAGACTTAGTAGTCATTTGATGAACATAATTATTTTATCAACAGAGACAACCATGATAAGTGCATTATAGATATCATTTCATTATTAAAATAGTGTAAGACAAATATATAATTAATCTCAATGCACAGATAAAGAAACTGAAGCCCAAGAAGTTAAATAACCCACTAAAATCACACAGTTTATAAATGCAGACCTTGGGTTCAAACCCAAGTCTGTCTCACCTAAAGCCCACACCACTGACCTGCCCTGTTATTAGTTCCCTTCCTTCCCAGGGAACCTCTCTGTAAAACCCAGTGTTTAGCGTCCTCAATACCCATCAGCAGCCAAGTGTCACACCCAGCAGAGGTTTCAGAGTCCCTCAAAGATGATCAAGAATTCCCATCAGCCCTGGAAACTTCTGAGGCTGCTGCAGACAGTAAGAACAGTTCGCCTGCTCAGAATCTCTAGCTCAGAGTTCTGTTATCTGGCCAGATCTGACCAGCCTGGGGACAATTCAGTTTGCCTCCTTTCATTCCCGACACACTTAACTTCTGATGACTAATTTCTAACTAATACCGCTGAACCACTGTGAGAATCGGCGGGAGATCTGCCGATGTCAGGTCCTGGGAAAGAGGCTGTGGGAGATGCCTTTTTCCAGTAGACTGAGGACATGACCATCTGTCCTATGGCAGGGATCCCTTGCTTTCCTGCAGTGCCAGGCCATGATTTGCTCTGCCCACTCTTTTCCATGCCAAAAAGAAAGAGAGAGAGAGAGAAGATCCATTCCACCACGGTCTGATAACACACATATGGCTTGGTACGGGGTTGCTCCATAGTAGTGCAGGTTTGCTTATGGTATGTGGCCTCAGTGCAGGGGAGCTAGCTCTTGAGCACTTCCTCTCTTGGATAGATAGCTGGATCTGAGTTTTGAACATGACAATGAGACTGTTGTTTCAAAGCAATTCCCTAAGTGGCTGTTTGCTCGAGACTTTTGTAGTGTGAACAGGGATTTGGGGGAGGGGAAGAAGCCATCTGTTCTGGAATAGTCTTCCAATTACATGATCAAATTACTGCAGAGCAAAATGGAGGGCATCCAACGGAAAGTTCCTGTCTGGTGTTTCCAGCCCCAGTCCTCTCTCTGAGGCCATTGTGTTGAGGTGAAGATGCGCATGCAGGTTTCAAAGGCAAGGCCATGGTGACTAGGAGTGTGAGCAAGAGGAGAGCGGAGAAAGCCAAGGCTGAGAGTCAGGATGAGCTGTCTCGCCTCCACAACATGCCATTCAGGAAAGCGAAACCATCTTAGATTTGACTTAAAAAGTGAACCTTGGGAGAAACTCAGTCTCTTTTCCTGATGACTTGGGGGATACATGTCTTTGATTACAATTAATCTGTCATGTCAAAAAAAAAAGGGATATCCCTTTATAAGTTAAGTTAGTGATTTTTATTTGCTGATATTCTGTTTGTATTGAGGTTCCTAAATCTATTTCTCTTAAAATATGAGAAGGATTTTCTTGTTTTTAAAATATGGCCTGTCTCAATTTGCAAAACATCCTCGAGTCTTATTTTTTTCTTCTAAATCTACGTGTGGTTTTTTTTTTTTTTTTTTCCTTTTTCTTTTTGCTATTAGGCATTCATGCAGCCTCACTTGCTGGGAAATGAGTTCACACATTTGGAGTTTCCAAGGAGAGTGCAGAGGAAGGAACTTGGAAAGAAGATGCTCTACAGGGACTTTAATATGACAGGCTGGTAAGAACACGCCTCCCTCCGCCTCGGCTCTGCCACAGTGTGTGTGAAGGAAGCGTCATCGCCAGAACAAGCCACTTGCACAGTTTGGGTCAGGAGGTACAGCCAGAGACCCGGGGGTGTGGTGAAGGGAAAGGGGCAATGCCGCCTCTGCTGTCTGCACGTGGACACAGTTCTCGAGTCACAGTGCTCTGTTTCTCTGAGGTCCTCCTTGGGGTCCCTAGGCCCCACAAAGCTGATGTAATTCCTCAGTTCACACAGAAGAAGCATTCAGGGGCTTTTAAAACACCT
>NW_011898641.1:5208-5984 GCF_000151845.1 Pteropus vampyrus | reverse complement strand
GGGGAAGGGCTGAAACCTAGCTCTCCATGCCTCGCAAACAAACAAACAAGCAAACAAACAAACAAGCAAACAAACAAGCCAGCAGAGCAGAACCTCCCCTTTCCCTGTGCCACCCACAGCTCCAAAGGCTGCTTACCCCCCTCTGTCTCGCGGCGTGGGGTCCTCGGCCCTGCTTACAGTGGGATTCCTGTCATTGTCCGGAATGCTCCCGGAGACACAGCCGGTGCTGGTGCGCTGTGCGTGCAGTGTCCCATCGCCGAGTCGCCGTGTCCAGCCAAGGCCCCCAGCGGGGACTCGGATGTGGGGTTTTAATCCAAAAATTCAGAACCTGGGAGCCCAAGTCCCGGGCCTACCAGTTGTCCATTTCCATGAGACATACGACCCCAAACGCAAAAGCTGTGCCGGCATCAAAGGCTTATCCCACACGGGTTCTACACGTCGCGAGTTCAGGGGTGTCTTCGCCGGTGCTTGGGGCTTGGGACCTCTCGTGGGACCACAGTGTTGGTGGGCGTCATCTGAAGGTGCGTCTGAGACGGCTGACATGTGGCAGGCACAGGGCCCCCCACATGCAAAGTCCCCCGCCGCTGGCTGTCCCTCTGCCCACGACATGGCCACCTCCCTCCCGAGCGAGTGAGCGAAAGTACGAGCCGGAGCTGCCCTGTCCCCACGCGGCACCCCTCGAAGCACCCTCTCGCTTCCCGGTCTCCCTTCGGCCCGCGGGTCAGCCGCTCAGCGTGGGCTGCGATGACCTGGGAGCAAGCGTGGTCGGGCTGTGT
>NW_011898641.1:0-986 GCF_000151845.1 Pteropus vampyrus | reverse complement strand
GGATGGATGAATGGATGGGTGGATGGATGAATAGTCGAGTGGATGGATGGGTGGATGGATGGATGAATGGACGGACGGACGGACGGGCGGGCAGGCGGACGGACGGACGGGCGGGCGGACGGACGGGCGGACGGATGGGCGGACGGACGAATGGACGGGTGGGTGAGTGGATGGACGGGTGGACGGATGGACGGATGGATGGATGGATGGATGGGTGGGTGGGTGGGTGGATGGATGGACGGATGGATGAACGGACGGGCGGACGGATAGACAGATGGACAGATGGATGGATGGATGGATGGGTGGGTGAGTGCACAGGGATGGCTTGGTAAATGTTGAGCTTTTTAAGGGACATAAATTTATTTGTAGTTTCAAAAAGAGGCCATTTTCCATGTTTTCAAAGCTCACCAGAACTCAGGCACCAGAGCACCTTCATCCTACTCTCGCTCAGGTTCAGTCATTCGTTTCAACGCACTTTGTCACTAAACTTAGGACAAGTGACCCACATGAAAACTGATGGGTCAGAACCTCGCTTTCGTTATTTGCTTTTCTTCCTGGAGGTCAGATGTCAACGCACGTGGAGGGGACCGTGGGCACGGGAGGAGGAGGACTTCCCGACAGGTCCCAGGTCCATGGGCGCGCGGGCCCGCCCCGCAGCCGCAGCACAGATTTTCTAGAACCCGGCCACGGAGATCCGGTTTCACACGGGGTCGGCGAGATGCAGGGACGAGGGACCCGGGCGAGCAAAGTGGCCCGGCCCGTCCGGGAGCGAGTCGCACTCGTGCCGGAGCCGGAAAGGTCGTCCGGAGCCTTCGGGCGTCAGCGTTACCTTCAGTGGGAGCACAGTTTATATCGCTGACCGAGGGCTGTGACACAAGTGAAGAGCGTGGAAAACGAGAGGAAGCCCCCCAGCGTTCCCGCAGACTCGCGGCTTCGCGGTTTTGTAACTAACTCCTCCCGGATTTTGACTCTCCATTTGGAAATAG
>NW_011898640.1:3154-5388 GCF_000151845.1 Pteropus vampyrus | reverse complement strand
GTAAATTTTTTAATCATCTTTTTTCATCCTTTGGGAATTTTTTTTTTTTTTTTAATTCTTCTTTTCCTAACTACTACACTGGCAGAACAAACATGGGTGAAAGCTACTGAAATTTTCAGTGCTTTGGAAGGTTCTAAGTCTCTTAACAAGACTCTAAATGTAAATTGTTTTAGATAGTAGTACCACAAATCTGTTTCTGAGCACAGCAGAACTATGGTAATAGTAAAATTTATATTTATTTAATGAAAAATTTTTTCAAAAGAATATTCATGTTATGAAATATTCTTTCTTGGACAATTTACCTTTTTTTACAGGTGAATGGCGTAACTTTGCTTGGAGAAAATCACCAAGATGTAGTGAACATTTTAAAAGAACTGCCTATAGACGTGACCATGGTGTGCTGTCGTCGGACAGTGCCACCCACTACCCAATCAGAATTGGATAGCCTGGACTTATGTGATATCGAACTAATAGAAAAGGTACCAGATATGTGGATATAAGACTAAATATGGATATATAATGGAAAGACTAAATGGCATTTGAATTTTTTAAGCGTTTTTCTTTTACTGATGTTTGATTTCCTCACATAGCCCATGGCTTATGGGATAGACTTTGGAGTCAGACAGACCTGGATTTGAATCAGGTTTGGTACTTACTAGCTCTGCAGCCGTAAGCAAGTCACTTCATCTTTCTGAATCTCAGTTTGCTTCTCTGTAAAATGTAAGTCATATTGCTTGTTTTAGAGCATTGCTTTGTAGGGTTAAATTAGGTAATGTATTAGATATTATTGCACACTATGTACTTATATAATTTATAGTATTCCTATGAAGTCACCATTCATATTGTCTCAGTTTACAGAAGAGAAAATTAAGTCTGTAAATAGTATATAGTATACATGTGGTAAAAGATACTTTTATATGACTTGCAGAGCTCAGCGCCTGACCCACAGATACTACTCAGTGAGTGGCTATATTAGGTTAGAAACATCATTACTGTGTATATAGGTCTTATTTGCACAGCATTTGTGCTTTTAGAATATGAGAAATTTGAGCTTATAATACTATATATCATACTCTCTGATAGATCATACTCTGTGACATCCAGAAACTTCCATTTTTCTGTTGGCTTGTTCTTTTCCATTCGGATCAAAATATCAAGAAATGGAGCTAATTGGCTTTTCTGAGGAAAATAGATATCTGAAGTTAAAATTTTCAATATAGTCAAATCTCATTTAAGATATAATGAGAGATGTTGTCAGGATATGATTTACATTATACTGAATCAATAAAATGGAATAATTTCAAAAACTTTGAAGAATATATTGTTTAATATTCACATGGGTGATTAGAATACAGTAGAAGAAACAATTCTAAATTGTGTAGTACCATACCTAACCATATACATTTTTATGTGGTATAAATGGGATTATTACAGTAAAAGTAATAATATCGAACTAATAGAAAAGGTACCAGATATGTGAACAGATTTGCATCCATGGTCCTAGGCTGTGCAATAATTGATTAAAAGCAAAAGTGTAGTATACATACTAGAATTTCATCATCAAAAATATAGCTTTCCTAAATTCAGTGTGTTCATATGATTAACAGAGCTAAATTAACCTAAATTCATTTTTTTTTAATTTATTTTTACTAAAGAAGCTGACACTTTGCACCTCTGTTTCTGTGCCAGATGCTTTATGAATGCTACCTCATTTAATCCTCAAAAATCTATGAGATGGGTAACTCTGAAACCCAGGTTAAGAGTATTGCTCCAGGCAACACAAATAAGAAATCTTAGATACAGGCTTCAAGCCCAGGCCAATCTGACTTCAAATCTTGTCTTGCCACTGTGCACATTAGTTCATTAATAAAATAACCTTGTGCACAAATCACAGCAGTTTAGAACTTTTGTTTGCATAGAGTATAGAACTTTAACCTATAAACCATTTCTTGAACTGTTCTTATTTAAAGAATTATTTTTCTTTAATATGAAAATAGTTTTACCTTTTTTTTTCTGACTACAAAGGTGATTCAGACACTGATGATAAAAATGAAAATCACCCACGATCATGCTGCTGAGATGTAACCATTATATATTTTTATAGGAGATTTTCAGACGATTCATTTTTAATGCCTGTTATGTTAGGTATTTCTTCTTCTTTAATAATTTTCTGTAATTACAACTTTAATTTCTAAAGTTTTCCTGATAAGCTGTTGCTACTATTATTTGAGGGT
>NW_011898640.1:0-1369 GCF_000151845.1 Pteropus vampyrus | reverse complement strand
TAGAATAAAGTAGAATCTCTGTCAGAGTGGTGAAGGTCCTGCATTCTGTTGATTTCAAGACATTTGTTGTCTAATTACTGCAGAGCAAGAAATTGAACTTTTCAGAGTGGGTTCATCAGCTTGTAGCTCTCCTGTGAAGGGATAGCCCTTATGTCATCAGTTACTGCATTACTAAAAATAAGTAATGACATGTCACATAATATCAGTATATTTATTATATATAGTGATTGCAACACAGCACTTATCACTGAATTTCAGTGAAATTTTGAAGACATTCTCACTATTTGTAAGTTTTTTCCAGTGTATAAATATATTTTTACATGAAAGGGCAAATATACCTAAAAACACAAACATAGATATAGTTGCGTAAACATCAAATAAAAATGTGTCGACTTTGTGAAAGGATTTGTTCAAATAGTAAGCTTTGTTAATATATTTTAAATGTTGAGTAAATTTTTTGTGCTCTACTTTTTACTCTACAAAGAAATGATAACCTATGAAAAAACATTTATGAAAATGTAAAGAAAGGGAGAGAGGGAAGAAGAAAGAATATGTTAATCCAACCTTAAATCAGATCTTGATTGTAGAAATCAGAACAATGCAAAGAACAGTGCAAAGGGGCACATAAGAATGAAGTAAGTCATTACTTCATACATTTTAAGTACTCTACATATATATTAAGATGGACCGTACATTTGGTTCTGGGTTTTCTGTTAGGCAAAAAAAATGGCAAGCATGACTCAGTGTATATTTTTCTACTGCCTTTTAGGAAAACCACACCAGTTATTCAGAAGCAGAGACTTTTTTTCTCCGAGCTCATTCCAAAATAAGTTTCTTTTGTGAGAACATTTGCTATTTCAAATTCAATGTGCAATGCAATATGATAAATATCTTTTACATAAAGCGAGGTTTACTAACTATTAAACTAATATGTATGGGAAAAGAATAGAAACAGTTTTACCTTGAAATACTTCTGCGTGTATCAGCGTTGCAGGGTGATATAGGCAAGATAGTTATCTAAATATTTTAGCCTGTTTTATCTGAGGTTGGAATAAAAATGTTTTCTGTCAGTATTGTCATGGTTACGATATACTAGCTCAGGACTGCAATTTATGTAATTTACGTAGACTGTGTACATGTAGATCTTTTTTTTTTTTAAGCCGTGCAAAATTAAAAGACTTCGTTGTAGGATTTACTAACATTCCTTGTCAAGTAAATCACATTCTTTAAAGTAATATTCTAGTAGTAGATGAGAGAGAAGTTGATTCTTCTTTCTAAAGTTCTGTTTTTCTGCTATTTCTGTGTCTTAACACCTAGATTGCCTTATTTCTATATTGAGAACTCAGGATTTAGCCAGAATATTTGGCAG
>NW_011898639.1:3462-5330 GCF_000151845.1 Pteropus vampyrus | reverse complement strand
GGCAGTCCTCGTGAATACTCTGGTACTTGCTCTTGTAGGAAATTCCCCCTCATCAGGGGGCGCTCGACTCAAGACTTGCAGAATGAGAAAGGGTTAGCGCTGTGAAGGGAAGGGAAAGAACAGTCTAGGCGCGGAGAACGGAAGTGCAAGAGAGGAGCAGCAGGAAGCCTCCTCCGTTCCGGTCGTTGCTCAGCCTCCCATTCGAGTCGGTCCGTCTTCCTTCGCACGCTCTGCGAGCCTCGGCGGTGTGACAGGCACGCTGACCTGAAGCAGGAGTGGGGAACCTTGCTGCTGCTGCGCATCCTACTGCTCCTGTGGTTCCACAAACTTCGCTGAATCCGAAACTCATTCGTTAGGTTAAAGAAGTCGCTAGCATTTGGGATGGGATCCTATCCTGGGGGCTGTACTGCACGTTGCAGCGGGGTAGCATTGTGGACCTGTGCGTAATAAATACTGGTAGCATTCTCCACATATTGTGCAAAGCAGTAATGGCTCCCCTCCCACACACGCATTGCCAGATGTCACCCAGTGGCAAGGAGGGGTCCTACCTTTGGTTGAGAATCACCGTGTAATCAAAAAGATTTCTGCTAGCTCTTGTCCCATTCTAGTTGAATTATAAATTCATTCTGGAAGAACCAGCCTCCATCTTAATCCACTCTCTCTCCAAGCTTCCCCGGTGCTTCAGGTTTGGGCAGTCTGCGATTACTTGCAGTATTCCTATGTTGCCTCCGGGTCCAGGAAATTATGTAGGTGGTTAAGTACCATCCCCTGAATGTGGGTGAAAGAGATAGAGTTCCAGTTCTTTCCTCTGAGAATGTTCTATGTGAGCCAACACTAGGAAAACCCTCTTTGTGCTTTCATTAATAGAAAAAGGACAAGTAATGGTTCATCGCTTTGTAACAGGCAAGGATTAAAGCAAGAGAGAAAATTTAAGATAAAACTTACCAGAGCCTGAGCATTTAAATGTTTTACTCTTTTCCTCTTTGGAAATTAAACTGCTGATTTTTCTAAGCAGTCCCTTACAATCTCCAAGATTTTGTTAGGATAAATTTAGGCAATAAAATCCTTCTACAGCAAAATCTCAAATCTTAATGTGTTTTCTCTTTGTGTGAGTACTTAAAATATATAAATTATGTATCTATATACATGTGTAACGCATTTTCCAAATTCTGTTCTGCTATTTAGAGTAGGATATTTGGGACCTATGTTGGAGATAAATGCATCTCGATGTTTTGCAGTATCTCCTGCAGTCTAGCTCCTATTAAGTGGCAGCAATAAATAATAACCACTGGCTCTAATTGCTTAGAGGATTGCCAAGGGATAATCTCCGATGTAATTAAGTAAAGGAAACCAATGTTGTCTTTAACCACCTCCATAAAATAATTCCCCAGAGAGTCGTCAGATCCTCCATGGGTAAAGGTACCTCGTAGGGCAGAGCTGGGCATCCAAGTACACTGTGTTCTGGGTAGGAAAAGTCAATTGATCCTTTCAGTTGTTGTTAAATGAACTATGCTGAGCCTATGTTTATTCTTTTATGAGTGCATTACTTGTTACCTTTTGCTTTGCTTCTGTTTTCTAGAATTAAGTAGAGTGACAGTTGGGAGACTGTGTTCTGACTGGGATTCAGTCAGTGGGTCATCGCAGCTCCCAGCCCACTGGTTTACAGAGAGAGGACAGGGAGAGGTCTCTATGACCTGCCTGGTTTGGGTGAGCAGGTGGGTCCTCTTAGGAGAATTCTAGGGACTCCCACACCTCTCTTATGACATGCCTGGTCCTGCCAGTTAACTATTGCAGGCACAGAACTCACGGCTCCAGCCCTCTTCAAAAACCTCCAATAGGCATTTTTCTGGTGGAGTTAAGCACACGTC
>NW_011898639.1:0-2157 GCF_000151845.1 Pteropus vampyrus | reverse complement strand
AGAAATGTTAACCGTTTGTAACACTGTTTAGGCTGACTCGATCCTGAGTCCACGCCTACTATTTATTATTAAGTGCTATTTTACATATTTGAGACTCTTTCTAGTTTTCACTTTTCTGAAGCTCCTCAGCCAAGGGAGTTATCAGATAGACACACATGAAATTAATTTTTCATAGTCACTTAGTAGTCACTTCCACTGGAGCGTGTTTTTATTCCTCCTCCGCTTCTTTTAGACCCTGGCCCAGTCTCCATCCAGAGAGCTGGATGAGATAAGCCCCTTCCTCACTTGCACTTCAGGCTGTCGTAAAGTGGTATCTGAGGACGAGTCCTTTCCCAGTGTGCTAAGGATCCTGAGCTAAGCCAGCCTTCCTATCTGTAGACATCCATTTAGCATTTATTAACTGTTCTAGATTGTCATTTTCTTGCTGTCTTCATTCATGGCCACACTAACCTTACGTGAATGTAGACATGACCTTCTCCTAAACCAAAATCAATTCTTAAAGCTTTGTTTCCTTTCCAACTCTTGGGTACATGGTGCTCAGTAGCATATTATTCTATAAATATAAGCTATAATGAGAAAAGTACTTGAGGACACACATCCAACATCACTGCCCCTAGCAGTGAGTATAAGAAGCATTGAAGAAGAAGGAAATGTACTCACTGGTGCCCCCACAGTGGGTTTTCACCTATTTTCAGTGTTTCAGAGTTTCCAATGGGTTGTTTTAACATGACTTCCTTTGTTCCTTCACTAAGAATCATTTGCTGAGCCTCTACTATGTGTGGGTACTAGTAATTTCCAGGGATTCAAAGACAAAAACCACACACTCCCAGCCCTGATGAAGCTCATTGTCTAGGCTAGAGAGGCAAGTGATCTTTTCTTATGAATAGAATAGGAAATATTCTCTTCTGCAGACGGCATCTGCTTATGGTGATATTTCATCAGTTGAGTGGCAGGAATGTAGACCCCACCCAACCGTGCACTTCTAGGCATCCCCTTCACAGTCTTGCTGTCGTCATATTATTCACCTTGTGCGTTGCTGTCCTGGATGTTGATTCTTACTGTGTAAGGACTAGATATGACTACAACACCTCTGACTCATTCCCCACCCTACAGAGCCCCCTTTAGCCTCAAAGTACCACAGTCATTGCTCTCTTCATGCTGAATCTAATCCATAATGAAGTCCTGGGTACTGTCCCTCATAGTTCTCCTCAGATCTTTATTATTTCCATTCAGCTCCACCTACTGTTCTGCAACCCTCCCCCTCCTAATTGAACTACATGGCTCCAGTCTCTTAACTCCAATTCACTTAATCCCTGTTGCCAGTCCAAATCTTCCTAAAATAGAGCTGCCATTGCTTCCTTTCTCTGTGTAAACAGCCAGTGGTTGTCCAAGCAAGCAGAATGAAGATGGATCACAATTTTAATCTTATTTCTACATTCCTTTTCACTCATCCCGTGGCACAGGCGAACTTGCTATTTCTCCCAATACAAGAGCCTCTATGCACTCAGATCTTACTGTTTATGTGTCACCTTCCACCCTTTCCCTTCTACGTCCAGTGTCCAAACCTTCCCATCCTTCACAGCCCAATCAAAGATGTTCTGAAATCCCCCAACCACAAGTAACCCCTCCTTGTAACTCCCAAGCACTTTGCAGCCCCTATTACTTTCTACCTGATATCGTATTCATTTCTGTAACAATGAAAACCACCGTGACCATAAGCTCCTTCCACGAGAGTTGCTCTGCTATAGCTTTGTGTACGTTATCTCACGTTATCATTACGAGTGAGATGATGCTCTTTTTTACAGATGAGGAAACTAAACCACAGAGAGATAAAGTAACTTGCTAAGCTCACACAGAACAGTCAGAATTTGAATCAGAACCTGCTAACTGCAAACCTTATCTTTTTAATGACTATGCTTCATTGCCTCCCATGTACGTATTTTTTAATGTCTCCTACTGGTTTCCGGAAAAGTGAAAAATGTCTTTTTATTTTATGTATCTTCCACAAAATAGAACTTCATTAAACCTTTGAACTAATGCCTCCTGACTCCTTATTCAGTTTAAGGAACTTCAACAATTTAAAAAGAAAACATTAAATGATAAGAAATTGCATTAACTTTTTAAGTGAGCCGATAGATGCATTTGATGTCAATTTCG
>NW_011898638.1:446-3503 GCF_000151845.1 Pteropus vampyrus | reverse complement strand
ATTCTTTTCCTTCTAGCTGGACAGACAGATGGCAGATGAGAGTCTGCTCCGTGCTTCCGAGGCTGCATGACTGAATTAGAGAACTCTCCAGTGGCTTGGGGCTCACTAGGTTGGTTTCCTTACAAGGTTACAGAGCTACTAATGTGTTCTTAATGAGCTGCCATTTACTTATGCAAATAGCAGGGCATGGATGCCAGGGGGATTAGGGCTTAGCGGAGAGGCCTGCCTCTGCATAGCCTCATGTTTCAACGCAGGAGCAGCTGTCCTTTCGCACCTACCCCTGCTTTTCATCTTTAATAGCTACTGCTGTGCAGGCAGTGTGTTCGTGCATGCATAAGTGTGCATGTGTGTGCGTTTAGGGGTCTCACCAAGCCACCCTGGCATGAGGGCATCTGTACTAGCTGGAGGTCCTGGTGGGAGTCACAGACCTCCGCCTGCCCACATCTGCCTGTGTCTGGCCCCACAGGGCTCCGTGGAGACCAGTGTGCGTGGGAGGACGGGGACTGTTGAGCTGCATGATATAATGAGCTAGCGAGAGTCAAGCAGTGCTGCGAATTTCATTTTTGATTTTCAGGAAGAACTTTTAGTAAAGGTTCCCTTGTATCTTATCAAAGGACAAAAAAAAAAAAAAAAAATCACTGCCTTTATTTCTTTCCTCTTCTCCCAAGAAGCATCCTTATCACACAAGAGAAAATGCTGCTCTGAGTGTGAGGGTGTGAGGTCTCTGAATATGTAACGTGGTCGTGACATCGGTGCCGCCATCTTCATGGGCACAGAGGCGCATCTTGCAGGGGCTGCTGACGTTTGGTTTCACGGGCATTGTCTAAAGAGCCAAATCATCCTCTCTCCTCACTTCCAAGAGCTTTGGGACGCCTGCCTTCCCTGGCATCTCATCAGCACAGCTGTGCTCCCACTCTCCTGCAGAAACTGGCTGGTGCTACCTCAGATGTCTCTGTGCTCACTGCTAGGAACAGGCTCTCCCTACCTAGCCGGCCTGCCCTGTAACCTGTGGGAACTGCCTGCTGCTGAAGACTCACCGATGCTGCCAGGTGAGGCTCTTCCCATCACTTCCTACAGATGCCACACTTGTAGCACAGCCTTCCTGTCTCCACGTCCCAGGCCTCTCCAGGCCCTGACCCAGCCTCTTCTCTCTCTGTGGCTGAGGGACTTCTCTGCTGTGAACCGGGTAGCTTCTTCTGGGAATCTAGCCCAGCAGGAGGCATTGAACACCAAGATGTCAGGAACAATGAGGACATTTTTGGTCTGTGCCTGTTCTCGCTGGCTCAGGAGCTGGCCCCTCTCATCAAAAGTGTGTGTCTTACGCGGGGTGAGCTGACACCTGCTTCTCCAGCGGAGAGAAGGCTGTGTGGCAGTGTGGGTTTCAGTCCTGGCTCTCACTTAAGAGTCATGAGAATAAATCACCTTGTCTCACGGGGCTCTGCCAACGGGGAGGTTGGTCTGGCCTTATCTGGTCCTCACAGATTTAAAAAAGCAGAAAAACAAGAACAAAACAAATAACATTAAGAAGTCAGAGCTTTCATATAAAAGTATGGATTTCGTAGAAAAGTATATAGATTTCTTCCTTCTCTAGAAAAATGGACGTATTTGGCAGCATCACTGCCCCCTGGCAGCAGGTGGCTGGAGCTGGCAACCGCTGCCCCTTCTCTGTGGCTCTGCTCTGTGGTGCAGTCCACCTCCAGGCCCCCTTCTGACACCAGGCCCGTTCACTCAGTTGCTTCATGGATTTGGTCCTCTAAGCACATGTGTTAATTTCTTGGGGCTGCCGCAAAAAAATGACTACGAACTGAGTGGCTTAGAACAACAGAAATTTATTCTCTCGCGTTCTGGAGCCGGAAGTCTGAAATCAAGGTTCTGGCAGGGCCATGCTCCTTCTGAAAGCTCTCGGGGAGGATCCTTCTTCATTTCTTCTAGCTTCTGGTGGTTGCTGGCAGTCCTTGGTGCTCCTTGGCACGTAGCTGCATCACTCCAATCTGCCTTCATGGTCACGTGGCTTCATCTCCCCGTGTGCTTCTTTACAAGGGCACTAGTTGTTGGATTAGGCCCACACATTGTAACTTGATTACATATGCAAAAACCTTGTTTCCAAGTGGGGTCATGTTCTGAGGTTGCCAGTGGACATGAATTTTGGGGGGACACCGTCCAACCCAGCGTAGCTTGTGGGATGGCAGCCTCAGGATGCTCTGGCTTCAGGTCCTCTGACTTGCTGTCTCCAGTTTTCTTCTGGCTAAGCTCTCTGGATGTGAAGAGGCGGCATCACAGTCTTCTGGTCTTGGTTTGGCTACTCGACGGACCACCTTGGGTCACTGCGCTTCTGTTTTGTTTCCATGTGTCACCGAATGACAACAGAAGCTGCCCTAGGCTGCGATGGGCGCGTGCTGGAAATGGAACACGCTTTTTTGGCTGGGTCAGATGCAGCCCTCGGCGGCACTGTCTCTGAGCAGCCCCCGCTCGGACTTGCCCCGGAGGTCAGTTGTCCTTCCTCTGCTCCACACGGTCTTACCTTCATTCTAGCGCTTAACTACCGAATTGCAATGAAGCGTCTACAGAACTGTTTGCTTCCTAGACGCTGAGCTCCGTGAGGTCAAAGACTATGCTTTCATCCCGACATTCAGCCAGGAGCATGATGGGCCTTTAGTTAGTGAGGTGATGCTTTATGAAGCTCTACCAATTCTGTAATCAGGTTGGGGTCACCAACCTGCCTCCCCCTTCACGCCGCTGTGGGCCCAACGCTGCTCATTTACTTTCTTGATGCTCCCGCTCATGACTCTTCCATGGTCTACCCACCATTCATTGAGCAGACAATTGAGAAGAGATGGAGGCCGGGGCATCTCCCCTGCGAGCCCTTCCCACGGCTAGGTCTGTTGTTGGACTTCCCTTCCCCCAATCTTCAATCCTGTCGATCAGAACAGGCAGGGGCCCTATCACGCCGGGTCTCGTTGGTGTGTTAGAGATTTGGTGCAGTGGGAACTGTGGAAGCATTTTAGGCAGGGGGGTGGCAGATCGTGTGCTCCCTCTGGCTGCAGTGTGGAGGACAGG
>NW_011898638.1:0-396 GCF_000151845.1 Pteropus vampyrus | reverse complement strand
GAGGTGATGCTTTATGAAGCTCTACCAATTCTGTAATCAGGTTGGGGTCACCAACCTGCCTCCCCCTTCACGCCGCTGTGGGCCCAACGCTGCTCTTTTACTTTCTTGATGCTCCCACTCATGACTCTTCCATGGTCTACCCACCATTCATTGCGCAGACAATTGAGAAGAGATGGAGGCCGGGGCATCTCCCCTGCGAGCCCTTCCCACGGCTAGGTCTGTTTTTGGACTTCCCTTCCCCCAATCTTCAATCCTGTCGATCAGAACAGGCAGGGGCCCTATCACGCCGAGTCTTGTTGGCGTGTTAGAGATTTGGTGCAGTGGGAACTGTGGAAGCATTTTAGGCAGGGGGGTGGCAGATCGTGTGCTCCCTCTGGCTGCAGTGTGGAGGACAGG
>NW_011898637.1:4944-7420 GCF_000151845.1 Pteropus vampyrus | reverse complement strand
AGTGCTCGGTAAACATTAGATGCGGAAAATAATTTGTGGAATGAATGAATGAGAGAATGGATCCACTCAGGAAGAGACTATCCCACTCCCCATCTGTACCTGTCCCTGAGCCACGAGACCGTGTCTAGGGAATTATGGTTGTCTTTGTTCTTAACTAGAAAGAGTCCTGGGCTGGGCTAAAAAGATTTCAGGGTCCCTCCCCTCGTCTGAGGTCGGAGACTGGGTGAGTGGCCAGGTGTTCTCATGGTGGTGGCGGCCACGGTAAAGAAAACTTGGCAAAGACAAACGAGAAAGAAACAGATTGAGCAAGGGTGCAAAGAAAGATCAAATCATGCAAATCCTTCTCAATAATAAATGGGTGACAGCTGTGATTGCCAGGTCTCCTCCTACGGAAGAGACAGCTGGGTGGCCCAGCCACTCCCCAGTTGGTGTTTCCCCATCTAAACCATTCCTGACTTGCACTTTTGACTTTTTTTTTTTTCCCCACAGTGATTGTGTTTCCCAGGATGCAATTCTGCATAAACTAGTCAGGGGGTGCTTCTCCTCAGGGGTAAAATTCGTACAGGAAGGGGTTTGAGGTCTTAGGGAAGATGACACCCAGAATCGGGGGCAAAAGCAGCCGTGGTCCACCAGTGTAGTAGAAAATGAGAGAACAGACTGATGACGATAGATCGTGGATGCTTTCCCATTAATAACCCCCTCCAGAAATGGTCTGTAAAGATGCCAGGGATATTCTAGGGCGTTGCTGGCAATCCCTCAAGGACTTAGAAGAAGGCATCCCATTTACCAAATTGCTCATGGAGGATTTTACCACCCCTCACAATCTCAGCCCTAGATAGCCACTGATCTGCTCTCTTTCACTATAAATTAATTTTATCTGCTCTAGAATTTCAGATCTATGGAATCTTATTATGTAATCTTTTGTGTCTGTTTTCTTTGATTCGACATAAGGTTTTTGAGATTTATCCATGTTGTTGCTTGTGTCAGTAGTCTATTCCTTTTCATTGCTAAGTAATATTCCATTATATAATATACTATAATCTATCTATTCTCCTATTGATGGGCATTTGGACTGTTTCCAGTTTGGAGCTATTATGAACATTCTTTTCAAATCTTTCTATGGATGTATTCTTTATAGTCTCTTGAATATAAATGCTTTATATTCTCTTGAATATAATTGATACCTAGGAGTGGAATTGCTGGTTATAGAGTAGATGTATATTTAACTTTATTATAAAATGCCAAATGGTTTTCTTAAGCGGTCATACCATTTTGCATTTTCTCCAGCAATATATAAGAATTCCATTTGCTTCATATCTGCACCAACACTTAATATCCCCACTGTTTTTTTTTTTTAATCTTAGCCATTTTAGTGGGTATAAAGCAATATCTCATTGTGGATTTAAATTGCATTTCTGGTGATCAATCATGTTGAGCATATTTTTATGTGCTTATTGGCCATTCATATAGCTTTTTCTGTGAAGTATCCATTCAAGTCAATGCTATTTTTTTATGTGTTTAGTTAGTCTCTCTATGATTGAGTTGTAGACACTCTTTATGTATTCTGAGAGTTTATGGGTATCTTGTCAGATAAAAATATCTCGTCATTTGTTATGAATATTTTCTCCCAGTTCTAAGACTTTCATTTTAACCATTGTTTTTTCTTCAAAAATCAAAAATGTCTAATTTAGAAATAATCTGCAAAGCTCCATTACAGCCTGAAAAATAACAGCTCCCGAGACCATCTGATTGGCTCTCTTTACAAAAAGAGGACAGACCGTGGGATCAGACTAAGCTGGGGTCTAACTCCACATGCTGTCGCTCACTAAATCCTTGTGGTTATCTTATGAGTTAGGCACTTTTATGGTCCCTATTATTACAGAAGAGAAAACTAAGGCAGAAAGGTGTGTGTTCCATTAAGATTTCTGTGGCCACGTCTACCATCAAAGAACAGGACCCCTGGAAGAAGCATCGCTAGAGTCTTCTTGAAACAGATGAAGGAGGGAGTGACACTTGACAGCTGCATTGTGTCCCAGAAAGAACAATGATAACAATAGTGACTGTCATGGGCTAAAAACATGGCTATTTCTCTGAGCGAGGGGTTCTGATGAGCTCCACAATGAAGAATCCCCCATTAGAATGGTCAGATACAGGGTAAACAAAAAATAAGAAACATCTTCTACATGTAGATATGCATGTCCTGCCATAGGAGAAATATGTCCCCAATAAAGCAGTACGTAGAAAGAACAGGTTTCAGGTCATGTGTAGAGTACGCTTCCATTTTTTAGAAAGAAAATTGTAAAAATACAGACTGAAATCATTAACACGCACACAGCGCTCCCCGCACTGTTTGCCTTACTTGAATTAATGTATTTAATCCTCACAACAACTCTATGAGGTTGGTGCTATTATGAACTTTGTTTTACAGATGAAACGGAGGCAACTTGTCCAACTTATTGGGCAAAGAAGAAGCAAA
>NW_011898637.1:0-2659 GCF_000151845.1 Pteropus vampyrus | reverse complement strand
CAGGCCCTTCCTGCCCTTCATTTAACTATCCGGAGTCTAGCACACCTTACCAAGTAGAAGAAACAGCTCCGTGAGTGACATCTCTGCCAACCACTGTGGAAAATACTGGCCTTTTAAATATTCATATCTCTAGGGAACCAGGAGTGCTGAGAGCCCTGCATTTCTTCCAGGAGATCTGGGGTCAAGAGTCCTCCAAAATGTAAGTGCTCTCTGCCCTATCTTATCTGTAACATCCTTGCTTGTCTGGACTCCGGGAATCCCAGGCCCAGGGTCTGTCAGGCTCACTGCCTTCTCACCGCCTAAGCTTTCTTGGTGATGTCACTCTTCGCTTACTGTTACTTGGATTCTTTCTGTTCTTGGGTTAATGGATGTTTGTTTTTCTGAACTGATGAGTCGTTTGTCTTCTATCCTTTGAAGTAGGAGGAGGTATAAACTAAGAAGCGAGGGCTAGCTACCCTTATGTGGGACATTCTTTCCTATCCAAAAGGGAAAAGGGGGTAAGAGGAAAGGGAAATGAGACAGAGGGGAGTGGGAGATGGCCAAGGGAACCAGCACCTGTCAACATGACACACAGCTGGTAAGCAGCAGGGCTGGTCTGCAAATCCAGGAGTCTGTGCTCAATACCTTAGGAACAGAAGTAGCTTCCAGCTTGGGGTGGTGGGGTCTGCCAGAGTGGGTGTAAAGGGGAGGAGGGCCTTATAGGGAATATCAGGCCTGGCTCATCCTTCCAAGTGCCAAAGGCCAAGTGCCTGAAAGGGCTGGGACTCAACCCCAAACCAGAGCTTCAGGCGCCATCTAGTGGCCAGTGGGAAGATTGCAGGAGAAAAGAGCAAATGAGAACAGAAACCCCAGAAAAGGCAGTCCTGCCTAGAGCCAGGGAAGAAAGAGGGAGGGTGCCTCACCTTTGCCCTCAGTGCCCCTACATCAGTTGAGAACCCTGGTCCAATCAGACCACCCAGGGTTCTGCCTGATCCAGCTGGAGTTCTCTCATTGTGTGATCTTGAGCAGGCAACTCTTCCCTTCAGGCCTGGTTCTCCAAATGAAAAACAAGGGGTTGGGCAAATGAGGCCATAAACCAGGCACTGTGCTTAGCACTTTAGCTCAGCTGATCCTCAAGTCCAGGTAAAATCTCAATCGTCCCGTCCCCCCATACTCCTGACCACACATGTTCATGCTTCATTCTCTTGAGAAATCCCCCATGGCCACCAGCAGCCATAGGTTAAGGCTTGGCTGGGAGGTCACCTCCTCCAAAATCCTCCCTCCTTACCTACCCTTAGCTCCATCCCCTCACCTGAAGGGCTTTCTTTCTGCTTACCTTTACAGTCAGGTGCACTCACTGCCTCTAGCCCTGAGCTCCCCTAGCTCAGGGGCTTTTCTCAATCACGTTTCTCCATGTTCATCATCTTCACCACGTCTAGCGAGGTGCCAGGCATAGAAGAGCTTAAGGGTGCCTGCTCTGTGGTCCATCTGCCTAGCTTCAAGCCCTGCGTGGTAGGCAGAATAATGGCCCCCCAAAGACATCTACCTCTGAATCTCCGCAACCCCTGATTACACTACCTTACATGGCAAAGGGATTTGGCAGATGTGATAAAGAGTCTGAGATGGGGAGATTATCGTGGATTATCTGGGTCAGCCCGATATAATCACAAGGGTCCTTGTAAGATGGAGACAGGAGGGACAGAGTCGGAGAAGATGTGACGCCAGAAGCAGAGGTCCAGGTGTTGAGAATACATGAACTAAGAAATTTAGGTAGCCTTTAGAAGCTGGAAAAGGCAGGAAACAGAAGCCTCCAGAAAGAATGCAGCCCTGCCAGCCCATTTTAGACTTCTGACTTCCAGGACTATAAAGTAACAAATTTGTGTTTTTTAAGCCACTGAATTTGTAGTAATTTGTTACAACTGCCATAGGAAACAAATACACTGTGTGTGGTTCAGCTCCTCATTAGTATGTGATTTTTCAGAAACATACTTAACCTCTCTATGCCTGTTTCCTCCTCTGTAAAATGGAGATTTTTAAGACAAAAAAATTCCTATCTCACCAAGTAGTTGTGAGGATAAAATGAAAATACTTTCAAATCACTTAGCGGAATGCCCAAGACTAAATATGTTAGCTATTATTTTAAGAATAGGTAATAGTTACCATTAATCGAGGGCCTAAGATATACCAGGCACGATGTCAGATGCCTTAGAATAATTCCTTCGATTCTCACCATCATTCTTGGGTGTAACTATTTCAATCCCCATTTTACAAATATGGAAACAAACTCAGAGTAAGTTGCCCACAGTCATTCTAGGACTGGAAGCATTTTAATTTTTGTATTTGCTTACATGCATTTGGGGCATGGTACCGTGCCATAGCGGTTTTTTTTTTTGTTTTCAGTTTTGTTTTGGGGAGCCTGGGTAGAGAGTGAGACACAGGCTGGGCAGGCAGAGGCCTGCTCTGTGCCAGAGGTCCTGGCTGATACCTTTTATTCGTACCTAGTGCAGGAGGGAAATAAAATCCAGGCGACACTCACCTGTCCGCTCCCACTCTGTCCATTTAGGGGTTCAATTACTGGCTCAAGCTTCCTCGCCAACACCCCCGCCCAGTTCTAGCAGTTTGGGGGGCACCTCGAGATAGGCATAGCCGGAGAGCAAAGCATTCGATCTGCTGGGGGATG
>NW_011898636.1:7128-7466 GCF_000151845.1 Pteropus vampyrus | reverse complement strand
ATACATATTCTTAGAACTAAACTCTCGTTTGTATGTTTCTGCGGTGGAGAGACCCTAAAGTGACCCCCAGTGGTTTCTACTTCCTATTGTTCATACCTTGATGATTAGGATGATTAAGGGAAGGACCTGTGACTTCCTTCTAAACAACAGAATATAGCAAGACAATAGGCTGTCACCCCCCTGGTGATATTAGGTTATGTAAGACTCCATCTCAGCAGACTAGAGCAAGAGGCTCTTCCTGCTAGCTTGATGAGGTACCTAGCCATGTTGGAGAAGCCCATGTGTCAAGTGCCTGCAAGAGGCCTCTGGTTGTCACGGGTGGTCCTGTGGGTAATGTA
>NW_011898636.1:0-3593 GCF_000151845.1 Pteropus vampyrus | reverse complement strand
AACAACAGTGGTCAACATCTATTGAATGGTCAACATGTGTCAGGCACTGTGCTGGGTGCTTTTCACACCATTGTCACTGACAATCCTCAAAGAGTCATAAGAAATAGGTACCATATGCCTATTTTACAGGTGGCAAAACTGAGGTTCAAAAGTATTGAATTATTTGCCCAAGGTCAGTGGCTAGAAAGCGACAGAGTTGGGAGCATGGTTAATCACCCACCCCAGGTGTTTGGAATGTAAGCCCAAGTATTTGGACTGCATGGAATTGAAACCACAGCACTATTCTACCTCCCAAGGAAGTCATGAACTAAATACTCTTCAAAGCGGGTAGGAGGAGAACTGCAAGCTCAAGAGTCTCTGGTGTGGCCACTGAGGGGACAGCAGAGACTCTGTAAAGACTATCCAACACTCCTTTTCCCCAAGTCCCAAGGGCTGAGCTGGTGCTGAATGTTTAAAAATACATATCCAAGCAGATGAGTTCACTCCCAGCTTAAACTCAATATATAACAAGAGCCACCAAAAAGACCAAAAAGGAAAAGTAAGCATTCGCTTCCCACTTTAGAAAAGTTTATGCCATAAATAAAAGGCATTTAAAATAAAGTCAACTTCATGAGCATTTGACCAGTGCAGTCACACAGGGCCCCACACTCAGAAGACCCAAGTCTTGGGTTTAATGCTCTGCAGTCACCATCTTGAAATTCTCAAATCTCACCACTGAGTTTATGTTTTGTAAGTGGTGTACAATGGGATAATGGAGCAGGCTTCAGAGGCTTAGAGCCTTAGCTCACAGAGTCTTACCTCCTGCCATCTCCCTGCTTTCCAAAGGAGGACTCTCAGCTGCCTGCACCCCCACCCCTGATGCCCCAGACCCTCCTTCCCTGCCCCCACCTGAACGCAGGCACGGAGCAGTCAGGGCCAGGCAGCATGTGGCACTGATGGCTAGAATTTAAATTCTGTCTCCTACATTTGCCAACCATATGATCTTAGACATATTGTTTAACATCTCTTAGCCTCAATTTCCTCATCTGTAACATGAAGATAAGCACAACACCTGCTTCGTGGGGTTGCCGAAAGTTCAGATTAAATTTGAAAATCCCCAGAGAATAGTTAGCACGGTGCCTGGCATATAGCAGCAGCTCAGTAAACGGCAGGTATGACATTCTCTCAACAAGCTATGAGACTAGTACTTGATCACGGATGAGAAACCAAGACCCAGGAAGATTAGGTGCCGCACTTAGGAGGCTCCTAAGTGGAAGAGCCCAGATGGAACCTGATGCTGCCAGGTTCCAAAACCCATGCACTTTCCCACCATGCCACATGGCCACTCTCATGAAAGAGGGCTGCTTGTGATGGCTCAAGGTCCCCTTTCAGGCCTGCTTCTGAGGTCTTTAGACCATAGCTCTCTGAACTTGAGATCTGACAGGACCTTGCAGCTCTCATGGTCCTGATGGTGATCAAGATAGCCCTACCAGGTAATGACTGTGACTGCCATCATGTGCAAACCCCGAGAGACCTCTCATGTCTGTTTAGCTACCCTTCCACGGAGCCTCATATAGTACCATGACCAGGGAGGTACCTCATAAGCAACTTTGATGAAAATCCATGTGGCTGATAAGGCTACACTGTACCTACCTCATATCTGACGTCAGTGCTGAGCAGTGGGAGGTAAGCAACCAGAATAACATAATAAAAGCTCGATCGAAACTAAGGGCAAAGGAGAGAAAGTGAGAAGGGCAGACCATACACCCGTAAAATGTCTGAAACCAAGGCTTCTCTGCCTTTGAAACTGAATCCAGGGAAACTGCCACAATGCCCCACAGACAGTGGGAGGACGTTTTCTCTCCAGACTGTCACTTTGTTGGGGAGCCTCCAATTTCTAACCTCAGAGGCTGGGAGCACAGCCCTGAAGTCTCTGTACAGCAGCGGGTATGTGAGTCAGCCCGGGAGCCGGCATGGCCCAGGGCCTCGCGTGGAGTCTAGGCCTGTCTCTGACACATGGGGAGAGTGGAGACAGGAGTGGGTGTTTGCTGACAAGCAGCTTCATGGGAACGCTTGTCTCGGCATTTCTCAGTGCTGAATCAGGGAGAAAAGTTGGGCAGAATGCCTGCAGGATTCAACTGAGAGAGAGAGAGAGAGAGAGAGAGAGAGAGAGAGAGAGAGAGAGAGAGAGAGAGAGAAATCGAGCAAGGGAGAGAGAGAAAGCAGAGCCTGAGGTTGGAGAGCAAACGCCACACTAAGCAAGAAAAGAAATAGCAAAATAATCAGCGCCTTAAGGCCTAGTAGGTGCTTTCTGTGCATTCTCCCTCTCTCCTGTAATTTGTCCTCTCCACAACCCTACGAGGTAAGCAAACCCCCAGGGGGAACTACTATTCTCGCTTGCACATGAAGAAACTGGAGTTAAGAAACATCAAGAACTGCACAGCCAGCTGGTGGCTGAGATGGAGTTCAAACCCAAGCCTCACGGCAAAGCCGGATGCTCTTCTGCATCTAATCCATCGCCCTGCCCCACTGTGGGACGTCTAGTCTTGCCCTCACTTTCTCCTCCTCCAAAGGTTAGGAAGAGCCAAGCAGACAGGGAAGGAAGCAGATGTTGAGCATGGCATTCACCTCCTCAGACAGACTGGGAGGAAGTGAGCAGCCTCCAGACACAGTAGCCTGTGTTGGCCCTGCTCACCCCAAGGGCCGTCCTACACCTGCCCAACCAGATGGAGAGAGAAAAATCCAGACCTCCCCACTGGGATTGTGTCATCCAGAGCAGTGCTGTCCAACAAAACTATAACCCCAGCCACATATTACAGTTATAACTTTCTGGTAACCATACTTTACAAAACAAAAAGAAAGAGGTGAACTTAATTTTCATAATATGTTTCATTGAACTCGATCTGTGCAAATAGTGTTATTTCAACATATCATCAATATAAAAAATTATTTTTCTAATTATCATACAGGAAAACTGATTTTTTTGATGTGTGGTTCTGTAAATTTTAACACATGTGTAGATTTACGTAACCACCGGCATAATCAGGATGATCAGGATGCAGAGCAGTTCCGTCACCCCCAAAGAACACCCTGGTGCTATCTCTTTAATGTCAAACCCTCCATTGTCCCCTAACCCCTGAACAAATGGAATCATACGGTGTGTTACCTGAGACTGGCTTCTTTCACTTGGCATAATAATGCCTTTGAGATTCCTCCAAGTCATCTGTGTGCATCGATAGCTCCTTCTTGTTGCTGAGTTTTATTGCATCATATGGACATACCACAGTCTCTTTATTCATTCACTGCTCAAGGACATTTGAGTTGTTTCCGGTTTGGGGTGATTATGATTAGAGCTATTATAAATACATGTACAGGTTTTGTGTGACCATAAATTTTCATTTCATTTCTTGAGAGTGGGATTGTTGGGACGTGTGGCAAGTGTATGTTTAACTTTATGAGAAACTATCCAATTATCTTCCAGAGTAGTTGAACCATTTTTATACCCACTGGCAATGCGGGAGCATTCCAGTCGCTCTGCATCCCTGTCAGCACTTGGTATTGTTAGTATTTTTATTTTTAGCCATTTTGATAGGTCAGTAGTTGTGTTTCATTAT
>NW_011898635.1:1848-3712 GCF_000151845.1 Pteropus vampyrus | reverse complement strand
ATTCCAGGTAGAGAGGAAAGCATATGCAGTACAGTGATAAGAATATTCTGGAATGCTTGGGGAGCAGTGAGAGAGTCATCGTGGCTCTAGAGAAAGAGCTGGGTGGGCAGTGGTGGGTGGTGAGGCGGACAGGGTTCAGCACTGCATCACGACAGCTCGGCAGCCTGCTCAGGAACTTGGTGCCTTTGTTGTAGTTGACATAGGGTCAGAAAATATTTCTAAGCAGGGGGTGACATGGTCAGACTTGCTTTAGAAATATCATGATGGCTACAAACGGGGCCTGGGCCAAGCGGGATTGAGGAAGAGGATTCCTTCGGAGCCTCTTGCCATGCCCTGGGTATAGGATGAAGAAGGCGGGACTGAGTCTTGGGTGGGGCAGGTGGCAGTAGGAGATGGGGGTGAGAAGGGCCACACCGAGGGAGGGAAAGACATGGGGCCTCTGTCCTGGGGCCCTGGGTGACACATCTATAGGCCACCTCCCTGGAACCATCTATGTGGAAATACTTATTGGAAAGCTCTGGATCGCAATAAAACCGTTTTAGTTTCAGAACCTCCTTTCACTATTAAAAAATATTAAGGACCCCAAAGAGCTTTTGTTTATAGGAGTTATATCTATTGATATGGATCTTATGAGAAACTAAAATTAAGATATTATAAAATATTCATGTTTCAAAATAATAATAAACCAATTACATTACTGTAAATGGCATTTTTATGAAAAATAACTCTACTTTCCCAAACCAAAAATTTCGTAAGAAGGCTGGCACTGATTTACATTTTTGCAAATCTCTTCAATATTTGGCCTAATAGAAGACAACTGGAATCTCATATATCTGCTTCTGCTTTCAGACTGTTGCAATATCACATGACACGCAATCTCTGGAATACTTCACAGTACTCCATGAGAGGATGAGAGTGAAAAAAAGCGAATTACACCTTAGCATTATTGTGAGAATAGTTTTTACCTTGAGATTGTCTTGGGTCCCCTTCCCAACACACACACAAGTTTTCCTGGACCACACTTTGAGAACTACTGACGTAGGCTCAACAAATGTCTGGTGAATCACAGTCCTCTGAATTCCCGTAGCAGTTTATTCAAATAGCATTCATGGCACTTATTGCACAGATTTATAACTGTGTGTGCCTGGTGCTTAGCAAGGGATCTGAGCCGGAAGTGCAGTCGTGAGCTCATCCATAGGAGGGGCTGGGGAAGAGGGTGAAGAGGAAGAGAAGAGGTCCCGGGCAGGACCTCATCATTGAACAAGTGACCAGAGGCTAAGGAAAGAGCTGGAAAGATTTAGGAGGAGACTCAGACCAACTTGCGCAACCTAAGGGAGAAGAGAGTTTCAAGAAGGAGGCCATCCACAAAGCTTTGATTTCAAATAACAAGTTAGGGAGTGGTCCCCAGTGTCCAACGCAGCAGAAGAGGTTGTGTCAAGCGAGGAATGCAAAGTTGCTGTTGGGTCTGGCAGTCAGGAGGTCACGGGTGACTTCGGAGTGCAGTTTCCATGTTTCAGCAGTCGGTGGGCCCAGACAGAGTGGGCGGTGACACGTGGGAGCTGCAGCAGAGGCCTCTCCGTCCAGGAAGCTGGCTGAGAGATGCCCTTCACCTGCCAGCCCCTGTCATTGTTAGTGAAAAGAGAGATGCGCACGGATGTTCCACTGAGCACAGGTGATAGCAGGGGCCCTGGGTGACACATCTATCATCTGACATACGGTTAAACGCTATTCATTCATTCATTCCATCTGACATACGGTTAAACGCTATTCATCTGACATACGGTTAAACGCTATTCATTCATTCACTACTTAGCAGGAGAGGCAAATAGGATTTGCGGTGTGTGTGAAAAGACATTATATCTTT
>NW_011898635.1:0-649 GCF_000151845.1 Pteropus vampyrus | reverse complement strand
AAAGTCTCTGTTGCTGCTTGGAATTCAAATTTAAACCACATCCTCTATTTGCACGTGACCATGATGTGTCCTGAGTACATCCATTTAGTCCCATCCTCCCACCAACCTCTCCTAACTATAATCAGTTTAATACCTTTATCCTCAATCTGTGTGTTACAAATGACAATCATCACTCAGGTTATAATTAAACATGTGCCAGAATATGAACGCTTTCACATACTTGCTGCCTGAAAATCACCTCAATTACCAGAACACATGCATTTGTGTGTTCTCAGTGCGTGTACACACGTATATACACACACGCATGTCTACACACACACACACACACACACACACACACAAACACACACCCTCTCCCTGCCTCCTGCATCTGACTAGGTAGAAAAAATAGACAAATTGCGCAAGCCCCACGTGACAGGCGGGACTTGATTCATTCAAAGGCAAGCCTGGGAGAGAGTCGGGGTCTAGGGTTCAGCTCCGTCCCCTGCTCCTTCTCCTGCATGAGGGCCTACTGTGTCCTCCAATCATGTTCTACAGGTCCATGCCCCTCGGGACCTGGCAGATCCTCGGCTGTGAAGGATGGAGCCAAGTGTGGGCTCATCTCTCAGAGGAAGTGGATGGCTGGAACCCCACACAGAGTTTAGTTATT
>NW_011898634.1:2327-3501 GCF_000151845.1 Pteropus vampyrus | reverse complement strand
GGGTTAGGCTTCAAACATGTTAGGTTATAGATCAGGAAGCTAAACACACACACACACACACACACACACACACACACACACACACACACACACCCTTATACCCAAGATATGCAGCTGCTGGAACCAGCTAAGCTCTTTCCTGTCACAGTGTCCTTGCTTGGACTTGCTATTCTTTCTGCCTGGAATTTTTTTTTTCTCTTTGTAAGTCCCTTTTTCTTATACTTTACATCTCAGCCTGAATATCACCTCTTCAGAGAAATCTTCCCTAACCATCCTGTCTCAAATAGATCTCCCAGCATTTCCCTTCTCAGCACCACTTCTCAGATACTAATTCTTTTTATGTATTTGTTGATTAACTTGTTGTATTCCCTGTTTCTCCTTCCAAATCCTTCCACCTCCAAAAAGGTAGGAATCCTGTCTCTCCAGTTTACCACTGTCTCCCCAGCTCTTAACACACTGTCTGATTTGGAAACAGTATTCAACTATTTGTCAGATGAATGAATCAATACATGAACTGCTCTGAATTCATATCCTAGATCTCTTAATAAATGAAAACATGACACAGTTGTATTGGGATCTTACTGTTTTAGAATAAAATTTCAAACCGTGAGAAACTATGTTTGTCTATTTAAGAGGGCTCCTACTTCTTCTTTTCCTTCCAAGTATCCTGAAGGTGGATAGAAGAAGTTGGGATGTTGAACACTGATTATTGATTTTGAGCCTTTGGGAAAGGAAGGAGAGCCCTAGTCTCTGGGCACGCTTTACATTTTCTCTTGTTTTAGTATTTGTGCCAGTGGTGTGTCCACGACCCTGTAACATGAAATTTGGTGCAAATTATGGGAATTATTTGAGACAAGATACTACAGTTCTCCAAAGGCTAAAGTTCCTGCTGTCGGAAATGTGCTCTTTAGAGAGCAAAAATGTTGTCGTTGTCACCTTCTGGGTAAAGTTGACTATGCCAGCCCTCTTATTTAAAAAGAATTATATATTTTTTTGTTTTTTTTTCCTGTGCTTTGTTTTACATACACTTACTTGAGGTTGAGTATGACATCTCTACAACTTAGTACAATGATCACAATTGGTTATTTGTTTTTATGTATTTATATCCTACCTACTTTACAAAAAAATTTTGAGATAGTTTATATATTAGTTTTCTATTACTACGTAACATATC
>NW_011898634.1:0-1557 GCF_000151845.1 Pteropus vampyrus | reverse complement strand
GACATAAGTAACTATGACTCAGAGAAGGTAAGTTATTTGTTCAAGGTCACACAGCAAATAAAGAGCAGAGCTAAGATTAAAATCCAGGTCTCTCAGAGTCCAAAACCCATTCCCTTAACTATTCTATCCCTTTAGGAAACACCATCTATCTAGGCTGACATTCTGTATGGAGATTTCCTCTTTGAAATAAATCCTATATATAAAATAAGAAGACTCCCAGCCAGGAAAATGCTAGATTCAAAGTCAGAGGACCTTCCTTCTTTTGATTTCACATCCTTCCTCAATACGTTGTGAGAAATTTTCATATGGTCATGGCCAGCCCCTGTATTTTTCATATAATAGTCTGTCTATAAAATCCTGTCCAGGTTGAGTGAATTTTACTCAGGAGAGTCTTTAGGATTTGGTTGAAAACCGACATCTCCTTTAGTGCTTAACATCTTCAACGTGGCAGGCAAGAGGCGTGTGAATGAGAAGACTGGAAGTCTTGAAGAGGACAGGAAAGCTGTAGGGGGCTAATGGGAAGCTCTCTGGAAAACCAAGGTGGACTCAGTAACTCGTGAGTTGCCTGGCGTTTCTTCATCTGTGTTGCCCTGCCCAGGTTCAAGCCACCTTCTCACCTGGCTTTCAGCAGTCTCCTCAATGACTCAGTCTTGCCTCTGCTCCAGCCAGCTCTTCAGGCTTCAGTCAAAGTGATCGTTCTACATCTGATTTTGCCACTCCCCTCAGTAGAACCCTTCAAGGGTTCGTCGTTCTTCTTGGGATGAAGTCCAAACTCTGTAATACGGTTCAAAGGTCCTTCGTGATCTGGTCTCTCCCTACCCCATGGGCCTCTGCTTTTGGCACCTCACTTAGCTCCCACCACCTCCCTCCCTCCCATCATACTGAATTTCTTGCAGTTCCTCGCAGGCCTCACTCTTCCAGCCTCCAGACCTCTGCCCTTGCGGTCTCCTCAACCTAACTCTTGCTCCCCCATTGCTTTCCACCTGGCCAGAGCCTCTTTTTCTGACCTCATATATCTCCCCTTGGACTTCACTAGCTCTGAGATGCCTTTCCTGATCTTCCCAAGATGATGACAGGGCCTTTCCAAAGGCTCCCTGTCCCCCCCACCGCCCCCCGCCCACCTCAACCCTACCCCGGCTACCCCAGAGTTTACAGAATCATAACGATCATCGTAATGCAGCGCAATGACCTATTTGTCTTCTCCAATAGACCGTAGCTGTCCTGAGATCACTGGCTGCATCTTCTTCCCTTTGTATTCTCTGCTTTTACTGAGATCAAGGGCTCAATAAGTGTCCCACAAAGGAAGGAATGAATGAATGAAATTATGTGACTGTGTCGGGGAACAGCACTGTGACCATACTTTGCAAACATCATCTCCGTTAAGTGACTATGTACCAGGCAACTTGAAAACAATTAAATGATATTTAGATAATCTGGGAAAAGTCAAGTGCATATGGCAACCGCAGGCATAACATTTCACTGAATTAAAAAGAGCCCTCTCAAGTAGCTGCTTCTTTATGACAAGAAGGGAACCAAGGATTATGGGATTAAAATTGG
>NW_011898633.1:3868-4889 GCF_000151845.1 Pteropus vampyrus | reverse complement strand
GCCGAGCGCGCGTGCGCGGCGGCGAGCGGGCTGCGGCCGGCAGCGGACCGGGGACCCAAGGCTGTCCCAGCGCAGGACCTGGTGGGTCCGCCGCAGCCCCTCCGACGAAAGGCTTGGCGGGTCGGGGCAGTCGTGACACCCGAAAGGGGGAGGGATCGATGGACGCTGCCCTGTGGCGCCCGTGTCACAGGGAGGAAAGCGGGTCCACCCTTGCTTCCCCCTCCAGTGCTGGAGGTGGCCTTTGAACCCGCTGGTCTACACCGCCAGCCTGGCCTGCGGAGCGGCGGTTCGGAGCCACTTACCTGCCTGAGAGCGGTGACAGGCGCTGCTGGTCAGCAGGGCCACTCAACCGCCTGACCTTCAGCTCTTCCCCGTGTTCTGCAAATCGCCTCGCCGGGCCTTCCGGGTCTAAAGTGGAGACCCCAGGAGGGGGTGTGGTGCTAGCCCCTCTGTGCCCGGCACCTCCGTAGGCTGCCAGCTCGGGGTGCCGAGGGGTGGGCATTGGCCAGGAGCTCCCGAGTGAAGGCTCTCATAATTAGGTGTCAGACGTGGAGCTGGGACACTGTGTGGTATAGAAAACAGTCTTTGTCCCCTGTTCCGGCACACAGCTCCCAAACCCCTGGAATCTTGGGAGTAATAAGAATGTGTTTTTTTTATGCTACGAGATGACTGACAGCTGGGGGCCTCAAGAGAGCCTCAGGATGGGGGCTGCTCCCCAGAAAGATCAAAGCAGGACTGGAGGGTGGGAATTTTCACCCCCAGCTTCTGGGGAGCCTACGGGGCTGCCGACTGATCACTGTTGGCCAACAATATAATTAGTTGTGCCTACATAATGAAATCCTAAACTAACTGGGGTCTGGAGAGCTTGCAAGCTGACGGACACGTTTTGGTGCCGGGAGGGTGGCATGCAGGGGGAGAGCACAGAAGCGCCACGCCCCTTCCCCCACACCCTGCCGTCTGGCGGTCCAGAGTTGTCCCTTATAAAAACCCATAGCACCAAGTAAAGCATTTTCCTTAATTC
>NW_011898633.1:0-1958 GCF_000151845.1 Pteropus vampyrus | reverse complement strand
GGCAGGGCGCGCGGACAGCGGCGCATGCGTGCAGGGATGGGGCAGGGCGCGTGCAGGGACCCGGCAGAGTGCGTGGACAGCAGTGGGCGCAGATACGTGTTGTGTCCTCACTGTGAGTCCAGGTGTTGAGCAGTGCCTACGCTCAGGCAGCAGCGGCCACTAAGACAGGGACTAGAGGAGTCTAGAACTTGCTCTGGAGGGCAGGTGTCACTGTCCGGTGGAGGGAGGTTAGGCCTCCCCAGGAAACGAAGTCTCAGCCAGGAGTCGGCAAGCAGAAAGGTGAACTGGGAGGAAGGGGACCAACCCGGGCAGTGGTCCCCAAGGCAGAGTCTTTGGTCTCATCATTCCCTGCAGTGTCCCAGCCCCTCTTAAGTGTCTGGCACAGAACAGGTGCCCAGTAAAATCCTGACAACAGAACGAATGTGCAGGTTCAAGGGCAAGGGCTTGACCCACCGTTTGCTGGCCCTGTTATCATTAGCAACTTATAACGCCCCCGTGGGCGGAGCGGCCGTGACCTACCCGATGAGTTGGCGCTCCAATTCTGTCTCCACCCGGAGGCAGGTATGCCAGGTTGCAGAGCGTTGCCGGATTCAGCAAATGAAAACACAGGATGCCGAGGAAATTCGAACCAGATAATCAAAGGACGAGTCTATGATTTTACCGCCTGTCCCAGGCAACATCCGAGACATACTTAGCTAGAAATAATTTTCTTAAAAAATGTTGTTTATCCGAAATTCAGATTTACTGGTTGTTCCGTATTTGACCTGGCAGCCCGCAGCAGGGGACCTGACTCCGTAGATGAGACCCAGGCCCAGGGAGGTTGAGCGGCGCCCAGGCTCACGCGACATGTGGCTGTGCTGGGATTGGAACCACCCCCTCTGGAGGGCGAAGCGGGGAGCGGGGAGGTGAGCAGAGGCGGCCGCCAGCCCACGGTGACCTCGTGACACCACCTTTCTCTTCTAGATCAAAGACCCTGCCAACCGGCGCTACGAGGTGCCCTGGGAGACCCCGCGCATGCGCCGCCGCGCACCGTCGTCCCTCTACAGTGTGGAGTTCTCCGAGGAGCCCTTTGGGCTGGTCGTGCGCCGCAAGCTGGACGGCAGGGTGCTGTGAGTGCCTGGCCCCGAATGGCATCGTCCCTGACCCTGCCCAGGTCCACCCCACCCACCCCCACCCCGTGGGGCCCGGTATTCCCTCCACCCCCAGTCCTCAGAGGTCTTCCCCCGTCTAAACTAGGGAGTCCCAGCCAGGGGAGATTTTCCCCCCAAGGGACATTCGGCAATGGCTGGAGACGTTTTGGTTGTGTCACAGGGGTGAGGTGCTGCTGGCATGTAATGGGCAGAGCCCGGGGATGCTGCTCAAGCCCCTCCAATGCACAGGACAGCCCCACAGCACAGCAGTGCCGGGCCCCCCACAGGGCCAGCCGGAGACGGCACCTGCTCCCGGCAGCTCTTTATACCAAATACTACGTATCGCTTATGACGTGTCAGGCGCTGTGGCTGCCACCTCAGCTCATCTTTGTAATAGCTCAGCAGTGGGTGCTGTTATCCCCCCTTTACAGATGAGGAAACTGAGGCACGGAGAGGCGAGGTGCTTGCTGGCAGGTGACCGAGCCGGGGCCCCAGTGTCCCTGCTGTTGGCCGCTCTGGTTGGCATCCCTCTGGGGCTCAGGCCCTCCCATGGGTTTTTCTGTTTGGATCATTGCTGCTGTCACCCGCGGCAGAAGCCTTTCCTGGTCACTGCTGAGCCTCCAGCCCCCGGGGAGGTTCTGACCCACAGCAGGCACCCAGCGCCCCTTTGTTGGGGAGAAGAGGCCTCGGTTGGTCCCACCGCTGCCTCCAAGGAGAGCATGCCACCCCCCGCCCTTCACTGGATGCACCCGAGCATCCTGGAACCCGCTTCAGACATGACTGTTGTGTCTGTGACTCTGCGTGTCCAACACGGTCCCCTCCTCAGGA
>NW_011898632.1:3930-5412 GCF_000151845.1 Pteropus vampyrus | reverse complement strand
GCAATCGCCCCCCGTTTCCCGCTCGGCCCGAGTCCCCCCTCACGGGCCCACGGCAGCCACGCACCCTCCCCTCCGCGAAAGCAGCTGGAGCCTGCCCGCCCCGGCGGCTGCCCACTTTACTCCAGACTTCCCGTTACATCACACGGTGGCATCCTTCAGAGAGTCCACGTAGTTCAGAGACACAGACACACTGACCTGCCCAGGTGTGGGGACGGGGATGCAGGTGGCAGGGACAAGTGGGGCAGGGTGGGGATGCCGAGGCCGGGGTCCCCTTGTCAGCCAGCCGGGGAGGCGGGGGGGGAGGCAAGAGCTGCCCAGGCCCCAGCCCCTGCATACACGGCCCCTGCACGCTGGCTGGCCCTCCGCCCGCCCCACGGCTTCCGCTGGGCGGCCCTGACTCAGAGGCCGGGCTACGGGGCCCTGGCACACCTCCCGACACAGCCCCAGAGTCCTCACTGCCTGCCCCACGCAGCCTGGTAACCAAGGCTGGAGCCGCAAAAGGCCCCTCGGCTACAGGGTCCTTGTGTCTGCACTGCCGTAGCTGTAGGTGGCAGCCAGGTGACGTCCAGCACCACACTGTCACCCAGCCACCCTGGCATCTCCTGTCCCTATTCGGCAGGCCGGGCAGGGCCTCCCCCTGGGGAGAAGGGCTCGAAGGCCCGTCCCCCAGGACGGCAACTGTCCAGGGGCGGACAGGGCCACACAGGGCCGCGCGCCCACTCCAGCACACAGCCCAGCCCGCCCGGGTGTCCAGGGAGCGGGTCTGCGGCCAGCTCAGGAGCCCCCCGGGTGGTGGTGAGAGGCCAGAGGGGCGGGGTCCTCCCCCCCTTCTCACAGAGCCCTGCAAACCCTCCGTCCACGGGAGCGAGCCGCGTGGGACGATGGTGGGCTGTACTCGGCCGTGTGCGGGGCCGCGGAACCGTGTGGCTGACCCCCGGCCTGAGGGCTGGCTTCCCGGAGGCTGTCGCCCTCCTCCCTCAGGGGGCAAAGGCGCAATGGGAAGGGAGTAGCCTGCGGCGGGTGAGCTGGGGCCCAGACACCCCGGAGGGACCCTCCTCTGCACCGGGCCCCCTGGGCCTCGTCCCAGGCCAGGAAGCACAGGGCGGCCTGCCTGTCCCCTGCAGCCGTCACCTACCTGGCTACCTGTCTCCGTTCCAGCATGCTCTCCTTCCCCGCTGACCCACCGGAGACTTCCCAGCCTCCCTCCAATTTACGAGGCAGCTGGAGCGCAGGATATTTTTAATAAAAATTAGGTACAAGCAGATACAGGGGATTAATAGTTGTCGTACGATGTTATAGTTCTCCGCATATAGTGGCACAGAAAAGACAATCAGAGCAGAGCCATTTCAGGCAGATAAAATGGGGCATTTATTTTTAATGGAAAGAGAATTTGAGGGCTCACCCAAGCGTGAAGAGAGCTGCCGAGGGCCCTCGCTGGGTGCGACAAAGAGGAGGCTGGAGGCTCCGTGGCCTCGAAGTGTC
>NW_011898632.1:0-1370 GCF_000151845.1 Pteropus vampyrus | reverse complement strand
TGCACACGGCCACGTGGAAGCCCCCAAAGCCGCAGACACCACTGTGTGTCTCCCCCAGGGGGCCTGGCTGGGGACCCCCTAACGGCAGGCTCTTCGCACGCCAGGAGCCGAGGCGGGAGAGGGAAGGGACTCGTCCGGGCTGTCCTGGCCGGCCAGCAGCCAGGCTGGACCAGAACTCCTGCCAGGGCCGGAGGAGGACCCCCTGGGAGAGGCAGGCTCCCAGAGGGGGGGGGGCGGGGGCCGCAGGAACGACTCCCTCCCTGCCCTGTTCCTGTCGCCCCCGCCCGGCCCCACCAGAGTCTGTGTCCACGCCTCCCGCAGGCCCCGAACCACAGGCTGTCCTGCACACGGCGGAGTCCGCGGTGTCTTCACTGGGCACCACTGTGTCAAGACGCGGGAGATCATGTCTGCGTCCCAGTGTCCCGAAGCAGGAACACTGCGCCCCCCACCCCGGCCTGGCCTGGGGCACCAGGGCGCCCCTCCCCTCTGCTGGGGCCTAGCGGCCGGCGGGCTCTGCGCCCTCATGGGGCCCAGGGGCCCAGCTGGCCTCGCAGCTTTTCCCCCCATCCAGCCCCTGTTCCTACTGCACGCCCTGGGCTGCACCCAGGGGCGGATCAGGAAAATGTCACCGAGCTTCCCTGGGCCGCCTGTGCCTGCTGTCTCTGTCCCCACCCCAGGGGACAAAGACAGCCTCCAACGTGCTTCCACCCCAGCCCAGCCCCGCCAAAGTCTGTGAAGGACCTGGCATGACCTAGGGTCACTCCCGCCCCGCACGCCCTGTCCCCCACCTTCCCGAGGCACCTGCCACTCAGCTCTGTGCAAGCTGCATGCCGAGGTCCACAGCCACCCCACTCCTAGGAGCCCCCCGGGGCCCAGAGCAGCCTGCAGGACAGGACAGGACAGGACACCCTGCGAGGACCGCCCAGCCTGGCTCCTGAGGGGCGGGGCCTGGCGCGGGGCGGGGCTCACTCGGGCTGAGCGGGCACCACGCAGGCCTTGGTGCTCACGCTGCAAACCGCCGGGTCAGCAGCCGGGCTCACCACCTGCTCGCGGCGGCCTTAAACCCGTCCGCGCTCATGAATCACTCAGGATGTAAATAAGCGCTGGCGGCTGCAGTTTTCCAGGCGCGCCGTGCACGCAGTTGTACAGGACCCCGTGTGGCGTGGGGAGAAAGTGAACTGAGAGGGGCCGGGAAACGGGGCGCCTGTCATCTCGGAAAGCGCATGGAGGGGGCGGGGCGCCCGCACGCTAATGGCCACTCGGCCAGGGCTCAGGCTCCAAGGGTAGCAAGGAGGCCCCCAGGCTGCTCTCCCCGCCCCTGCCCCACCCCATTGGTGCCCGCCCCACAGACCCGCTGTGTAGGGTCAGGA
>NW_011898631.1:5176-6902 GCF_000151845.1 Pteropus vampyrus | reverse complement strand
ATGATGTAATCCACTACTGCTTCAGTAAACAAAAGAAAGCAATTTCAAATTCAATTATTAAAATGCTAACATTAGTTTGGTATGGAACCAAACAGAAAATCACTTTTGTCCATGGCTTAAAAGTAACATTATTCACAATGTGAAGTCACTTGCAACCAATATACAGCCAAATGCAGTGAAACTGAATAACTATTTTTCTTGATGTATTCCAAGAGTTATATTTTATTGAATTCAGAATTATACTGCACCCACCTAGAACTTTTTTAGAAAGCCTCCTAAGTTCTTATTTTGGATAGAAATGGAAGGGTGAAACATGTATTTGTTTAAATAATAAGTAAATTTTGTTAAATACCTCCTATGTGAGATGTACTGTTCCAAACATATGTGTATTTTGCCTTTTACATTTCTCCTTCTCTTCCATCTTTTGCTCTTCTTCCTCTGTAGAGTGACTGAGGTTTAAAAAATATGTAACTGTATATAAATGCTAAGATGCATTTTTTCACTTAATATTTTAAAACATTTGAGAAGCACTGTAGATTTGATGATATGTCATAATTTAATTAGTAATGTTTCCTCTTAGTGATTCTTTAATAATAGTGCATCTCATAGTAAGTCCCCTCTTCATGTGAGGAAATATATATAGCAAAGCACTCAGAATAAGCACCTAGCTTCTGGCATGTGTCCAGTAAAAGTTAGCTCGTATTTACTATATTGTATTAATCATAGACAAGCATATAAAAAGACAAAATAGAAAAAAAAAATGCCATTTCTCCTAAGGGGCTTATAATCTGGTATGCTAGAAGAAAAAAATAGTACATATGAACTCACTTTTTTAGTAACACCTCTTTATAGTTTTTCAATCTTTTCTTCTTCTCCACTATTGTACCCTTGGTGTCCCTTTGAACACCAATTTCAAAGGCAAACAAAAAGAAAAGTTCTACCACTGTGTCCTATATAAATAGCAAAAAAAAGAGAGTAAAAGAAAATAATTGTCCATTAAAAACTATTTAACAAATAACTCATTTTTCATTAAAGAGGACCCAAGTAAGTCTAAGGTATATTTGCGATCTTTTTCTATATACATTTTATCCCTAGAAGAATGTTACCTAGTCTCAAGACATTTTTTATCTTCCACTCACTGAAAACTCCAAAATTAAATCATTTTCTTGTATCTCTTTCCTGGAATTGAGATTTATATATCTAACTACATACTTAGTATATCTACGTGGATTCAGTGATCCTTATCCCCTTCAGGGTAACATCATCATCCTAAGTAAACAATGTAAAAGTCTTAGAGTCATTCCTGATTCTCCTTTATCTCTCATATCCAATCCATGAGTAAATCATTTCAGCTCTCCCTTCACAATGGATACAGAGACTCTTGCCTCTGACTATAACACAGATAATGGTATAGGATTAGACCTCCTTGTGTAAAGCACTGGAAAACAGGACGTAATATATGACATGACCGGGGTTTTTTTCAGACATTGGAAAATAGAAATTATAGGAATGTATCTCTTATGAAAAAAAAGAAACAAATGATGTGAACCTTATGTTTGCATAGAATCTTGGCCGGGAGGGAATTTTTGGAACATAGTGCAGCAAGGGGAAGCAAGTAGAACATGAGTTTTAGTGAAATGAGGAAACTTATAGGAGTAGCCTACATATAGTAGGCTGAGAAAGCTGAAATTATCAGAAATGTGCACTAAATGAGAGGGTGCCACTC
>NW_011898630.1:4223-6245 GCF_000151845.1 Pteropus vampyrus | reverse complement strand
AGCTCTTTGAACATATTTATAATAGGTTATTTAAAGTTTTTGTCCAGTAAATACCAACATTTGGGATTTCTCATGGACATGTTTTAATTGATTTTTTCCCCCTATGTATGGGCCATACTTTCTTGTTTTGTAGGATGCCTCATAATTTTTTTTATTATTTATTATTTATACCTACAGCACCTGGTCTTCCTAGGTGGTCTCCCATCCAAGTACTAATCAGGCCCGACCCTGCTTAGCTTCTGAGATCAGACGGAATTGGGCTTGTTCAGGGTGACAGAGCCGTAGACCATGGACTGTGGCTCCACTGGGGCGTGAACCCAGGACCTTCTGCGTGTAAAGCAGATGTGCTAACAGCTATACTATGGAACCACATCCTTTTTTTTTTTGTTGAAAACTGGACATTTTGAATATTATGACAACTCTTGAAATCAAATTCTCTTCTGTTCCCAGAGTTCACTGTTACTGTTTGGATAATTCCTACCTTTCTTTCAAGATTCATCCATAGTTTCCCCTCTATCAGAAAACCTTAGCTAATCTTCCATTGTGAATTAGATGTGTTCTATAGCTCTCCACATATACATATGTCATGGTACTTGTCATGATATACTTTAATTGTCCTGTTTTTTTCCTACTGGATGGCACTTGAGAGCAGGAACTTTTTAAGTCCAATGCCTAATTAACATGATGTCTGGCACATAGTAGGTGATGAATTCAAGTTTAATAAATGAGTGATAGATTTAGGCATATGTAGGCTGAGAAAAAGGAACCAGTGGTGAGGAAGAGATTACAGGTACAGAAAGCAGATGTCGTCGATGAAACAATGTCTGCCAAAGAGGGTTTAGGTGCAGAGATGGAGTGATTAGTCTTAAAAATGCGGAAGGACTGTGTCTGCATCTCAGATGGGAATAGAAATGTGAGAAGATGGAAGGATTGTTACTAAGGGCTCTTTTTTTCCCCTGTAAAGAAATGGGGGCTAGGGGCAAACAGTAGGCAGGCAAGACCAAGAGGAATGGAGGATTGAAGAAAATGGCAAAGACTTGGAATGACTTTTATAGGGAATGAGAAAAACTCCCGGGATCAGGAAAGGTAAAGGAGTTACCAAGAAGTGGATAAGCAATCAATTGAAACGGGAAACTCTAATCTTCATAGTAGCTTTGAAGTCGTTTGACTTTTTTTTTTTTTTCCCCCATCTCGACTCAGGCTCTCATTTTGGAATGTGAGGGAATGAATTTTAAGATTGATGTAGTGTTGGGGCTTGTTGGGTAGAAAGACAGGAACACAGATGGACGGGATTAGAAAGAAGGGTTATGTCTGCGAGAGTGCAGATGTTGTATTTAAAATGATAGACCGCAAGTAGGGAAAGAAAGAAGATGCTCGGCAAGGGTATCCTTCTATCCCTTTACAACTCCAAATAAGTGTATTCAAGGGCTGGGCAGCGGTGTGGAGGACCAAGCTCTCACCGGTGTGTAGTGGCCATTACGGCTGTCACAAAATACAGAAGTAAGGGAGCTAGTGCACAAGGAGACTGAGATGTCTCAGTTCTCCGCAGTAAGGAGAGTGGCGGTGCAACCACCTGGCGCTCGCTGACTCGCAAAGCCCAGGGCTGGATGCTGGTCAGAATATAAATGAAGTCTCCGTCCCGCAGGATGCGCGATGCGGCCTGACCCGGAAGCTTCTCTGCCGACCCGGAAGTAGAGCTGTGCGCCGGAGGCGCCGCGGCGGAGGCGCCACACCTTCAGCGCTTTGCCTCCTCTTGGGGATCCCGGAGAGCTGCGGAGCCGGGTTGCCCTAATGGTCCCCGGCAGGCGGCTGCGGCAGAGGTGGCGGGAGGATGACCTCTCCCTGGGAGCGGGGTGCCGACCTGGCCCGGTTCTACACTGTCACCGAGCCCCAGCGACACCCGAGGGGTTACACGGTGTATAAGGTCACCGCCCGGGTGAGTGCCGGTGTCGGGCGGGGGTAGGAGCCTGAACTGGAACTTGAGGGGCTGGGGTGGGGACCCTGTGGCGGAGGTACCTGACC
>NW_011898630.1:0-338 GCF_000151845.1 Pteropus vampyrus | reverse complement strand
TGGAGTAAGCTGACATTCTTCTGTACCAATGTTATCAGCAGTGCTTGGTATTTGAAACCAAGTCTGTTTCTTGTTTTTTATTTTCTCTCTGGAATGGAGGTGGTCTTAAAAGAAATAAATTAAACAAAAATAGGCAAAAAAAAAAAAAAAAAAAAAGTTAGACCAGGCCTGGCTATTGCGGAGGAGACAAGAGGGCAGTTTGCTACTCCCTGTTTGCAGATGAGGTTGTTATATAGGTGTAGTGTTAGTTTCAGGTTGTGTAAGAAATTTTTTCAAGATTAAGGGGCCCTTATGCCACTCTTGAAAGCTTTGTAATCATTGGGCCCTTCAAAAATCTA
>NW_011898629.1:2927-5439 GCF_000151845.1 Pteropus vampyrus | reverse complement strand
TTGCAGCTAGAAGGGACCAAGGTCACTTTAGCCCACTCACTGCACAAAAGATGAAACTGAGACCCAGAAAGGAAAACCGACTCATATCATTCATTCATTTCTCTTTTCGTCCTACAAACATTTTTAGAATGCCAATCAGGAGTAAAGTCTCATTCTAAGCAAAGTAGAGCCTTTCATAAGCTCAAAAGTCTAGCTCAGGAGATGAATATGAATAGAACCAATTCTTAAACAGTATGATTAATGCTCTGTGGCAGGGGTTGGCAAAGGTTTTCTATTAAGGGCTGGATAATAAATATTTTAATATCTGTGGGTTATATAGTCTCTGTTGCAACTACTAAACTGCATTGTTGTAGCACAAAAGCAGACATAAACAAGATGTAAATAATAAAAATGTCTGTGTTCCAGTAAAATTTTATTTATTGCCATTGAAAAATTATATTCACATGGCACGAAATATTATTTTTCTTTTGATTTTTTTCCAATCATTTGAAAACGTAAAACTATTCTTAACTCCTGAGCCTACAAAAACAGGCAGTAGATTGGAGTTAGCCTACAGGCGGTGGTTTGCCAACCTTTGTCTTAGGTGAACAGAAGTTTCAAATGGTTTTTCATCAGATTCTTTTATGAAGAATAAGAGGGGGGAAAAGGAGTATATGCTTGTCAGTGTCATTCTGAAAAGGGAGGGCCACAGAGGTGGGTGCTATTCACAAAGAACAGTGAAAAGAGGATAAAAAGAGGCCTGAGAGCTTCTAGTTCATCCCTACCCCACCTTTATTTCCAGTTAAACTCCAAATGCCTCTATAATCTTGAGCCAGCTTTAATTTATTTACTTTGCACTTTTTGTACTCTCAATTTTGTACAGTTTAAAATGTAGATTTTTCTGTAGAAGAGCTGGCCCTTTCTAAAGTTTCCATATAGCCATGTTTAGAGGGAGTCAAATGGCTATACGGGTCTCAGTCCCTCTAGCATTTAGGTGATTTTTTGACAGCTTTAGGGTTCCCTGCGTGTGGCCTTGGGAGAGACTGACAACCTCCCCCTGGTAGATGCGAGCACATGGACATTGTCTTATTTATCTTTGTATGCCTAGCGCTTCAGAGCAGAGCTTGGCACTTCAGAATCACTAGGCATTGTTATGAGCAGTTTTCCTGATGAAAAAACTTATGCTATTTCACCTTACAGGAGAATTCTCTGGGCCTCAGTTTCTTCACTTGCAAAATGGACATAATTATATCACCTACATCACAGGTTTTTATGAGATCACATGTGTGATAGAACTCTGTAAATTGTCAAAAAATATATGAATGACCTTATAACCTCCCACCACTTGCTTCTACCCCTACACTTAACACAGTGACTCTATCTTTCTAGGCCTCATTTTCCTTATCTCAAAATGCAGAAGGATAAATCTAATGCCTCTAAGCACTGTTCCAAGTCTACCACTCTGGCCCTGTGCCTTGTTAGGAAAGGAAGTTTTCACTATATGGAGAGTAATTTTGCATTATGATTAAAGGTGAAGAGCAGAAACAAAGAGGCCAGATACGGAAAAACAACAAACAAAGAGAAAAGAGGACCTTGGCCCTAGATTGGGAGTAATACCAAGTGCCCTTCTCATTTGGTGTCCAGCGTAAAATGTCTGCTTCCTTAAAAAGCCAAAAAGCCATGTTCTTTGGCAGGGTCTAGATTTGCTTGACATTATGAATTTGAGAATCTTATCCACCTTTCTTTTCCTTCCTTATCAGAATCAATCAATGCTTGGAAGTATTGATGAGATTATCTATCTAGCAATTTTCAACAAGGGCTCACTGCCCAGATACTACAATGTGGAATATACATTGCTGTCATGCTTTTTTACCTCTTCTGGAAGTGATGGCTTCCATCAAGCTAATTAAGTCATGTTCCATAATTCCAGGGTCCTGCACAGATTTTTCCCTTCTTTCTCTCATTTTCCACTTTCATAAAGAAAGAATATGTAAGTTCACTGACCAGTAGGTGAAATGTTATCTTCCTCTCTAAGGAAAGTGACCTTGTTTTTAAGGAGCCAGTGTGGGATAGGAGTGGGCACAGGGCTGGTCTGGCAAATGAGGGGCAGGTGAGGCAAGTGGGGAGATTAGAGAAACCTGTTTCTCTCCCTCCTCCACACTCTTGGCTTGAGATGTTAAGGAGGGGCAATGGGGCTCCAAATCCTGGACCTATCCCACAGCTCTAAAGGTTTTCTACAAAGGAGAATGGTTCTTGGTAGAGCTATCTGGCATACGAGACATCTCTGGTGTCCTAGAGATAGGTCTAAGCCTCTAACAGCAGGCAGATTGGAAGCTCTCTGAATTCTCTTGTGACCTACATACATATTATCGACCAACAGAGATAAACTGATTTACAAAAGAATATACTGTACAGTAGATCACAGCTTCCCACAACTACAGGGGCCTAGGAAACACTTTTCAAGACATCTGGATATTCAGCACATATTATCAAAAACTAGAAATGTCCCAACTAAATAAGTATCTTGTGTTAA
>NW_011898629.1:0-1357 GCF_000151845.1 Pteropus vampyrus | reverse complement strand
GGAGTTCACTTCATACCTGTCAGGATGGCTATTATCAAACAAGCTAAAGATAACAAATGTTGGTGAGGATGTGAAAAAAAAGGAACCCTGGTGCATTTTTGGTGGGAATGTAAATTAGTACATAAATCAACTATTATGGAAAACCGTATGGAGGTTCCTCCAAAAATTAAAACTAGCACATGATCCAGCAATTCTACCCTCTGAGTGTATATCCAAAGGAATTGAAATCAGGATCTCAAGGAGATATCTATACTCCCACGTTCATTGCAGTATTATTTACAATAGCTAGGATATGGAAGCAACCTAAATGTCCACTGACAGATGAATGGATAGAGAAAAGGTGATATACAATATATAATAATAGAATATTATTCTGCTTTAAAAAAGAAGGAAATTCTTATGAAAAAGGGGCAACTACTTTTACATGCTTAAGTATTTCATACCTTTCTGGAAAACCTTATTTAGGCATAAAATGGTCATCCTACCTTTCAAAAAGTATATTTTAATAATCTTACAATTATATGCAGTTTGTGACTGGAATTTGAAAGTTGTTAGTGTCATATAAAAGATCATTTAAATTATACTACTATAGGATGTATCATTTCAAGTTTATTTTTCACAGCTAAAGAGGATGCCAATTAGCATAATAATGGGATCTTCATATTTACTGTATTTAACTAAAAGCGAACACATGTTGAAAACCATATCATACTTACCCCATTTATCTATTAATTTCAAATTACATACTTATAACAAATACTTATAACAATATTGCACTGGGAACCTGAAAAAAAGAAAGAAAGAAAGAAAGAAAGAAAGAAAGAAAGAAAGAAAGAAAGAAAGAAAGAAAGAAAGAAAGAAAGAAAGAAAGAAAGTAGGAAGGAAGGAAGGAAGGAAGGAAGGAAGGAAGGAAGGAAGAAAGAAAGAAAAGAAGAGGCCAAGCTCTAGTTAGCCTCTTTTCTGCCATATGCAAACCAGAAAGCAGATTCCTACCAGACACCAGATCCACTAGTGCTTTGATTTAGAACTTCTCAGCGTCTAGAACTGTGAGAATAAATTTCTGTTGTTTAAGCAACCCAGTTTACAGTATTCCATTACAGCAGCCTAAATGGACTAAGAGAAAATGTTTATATTTACTATTGCCATGATACTTTATAGATACACTCACAATTTGATTGGTAATCCTATGAGGTAGGTATTATATACACCTGTCTTACATTCAGATGATGAAACTGAGGCTGAGAAGGGGTTAAGTGAGGTCACAAAGCTCAAAGTAGACCTAGATTCAAATCTAGGTCTCACTGATTTAAAAGTTTATAATTTTTTCACTGCACAAGACTGCCTTCTTGCAGTGTTT
>NW_011898628.1:2442-3538 GCF_000151845.1 Pteropus vampyrus | reverse complement strand
GAGATAAATAGGGGTTTAGCAATACAATCGGACACATACAAGAAAGAAACAGGATGAGAATAATCTACAATGTCAGAAAGCCAAGATCTTGCCTTTCCGTTTCTCCTTGAAGATGAATATGTTATCAAGGTTGGTAATGCTATAGAAATTATATCCTAGGGAAAATGTCACCACCTCCTTGATAATAACTACCTTTCAGAGATACACAATGTGAAATCTAGATTTCGTGTATATATTTAAATGAGCCATGGAGCTTGATATCACATTGTTTGTTTTCCTGTTTTGTGACTTACAAATTGACTTGGCCTGTAGTAATGACTTTAGTTTTTTAAGAGGTATTTAATTGTGTTCATAAAAGAGAATAAATGTTAGCTTTGATTTATTAGTGTCATACATTGCCTCATATAAATCTATTTTCAATAACAAGTATTTTTACCTAAACATATGCCAGAAAAGCTATGATTATTCTCCCCCAAATCATTGACAAAATCAATTAACAAAACACTACACCATGTAGTTTTGTATCTCTTTAAGAATCAGCATAGTATCTGTATTGTTTTTACTAAAAATGTTTAGCATTCAATAATTTTCTGTAAAATAATTTATTTGGAAAGAAAGACTAGGGGAAAGAAAAATCTTAAACACAGTAAATTAAAGTCAAAATATGGTTCCATAATCTATTTTTCACAATTACACTCTATAATACACTCTATACACGCTATAAATTTTAAAAATTCAAAAAATTAAAAGAAATAATAAAATACACTCTATAAAATACACTCTATACACTCTATAATACACTCCAAATACACTCTATAAATTTTAAAAATTCAAAAAAATTTTTCATAAATTCTGCACAAACTTGTTTGGAGACAAAAGCTGGACCTCGAAGAAATCTGACATTGTTTGTTTGTTTTTAAATCAGTATGTGACTATTCAAAGGCTGTACTGCAGAAATATCGAAGTATTTGATGGCAGGATGCAGCACCAGGCTCTGTAAAGACAGGATAAGGTGTATGGGCTTTTTCACCTTTTCAAAGTCTGAAAAACTTCAGGTATACACAAAGTACTCTCTGGGCTTCAAATAGGGGATTGT
>NW_011898628.1:0-849 GCF_000151845.1 Pteropus vampyrus | reverse complement strand
AAAATTCTATTAAAACCAAACATAAGCACACATACGAATCAGACCCACACAAGGATAAATTTAGTGGGCCTAAAAAAGAAAATAATTGCTTCCCTCTACCTATAAAATTGAAAAAAAAAAAAAGTGCTAAGATAAGCATGAGAAAATTAAGAGGTTCTGTTTCTTAACTGCTATAAGTATTCTATTTTTTGTTGTGTTTGTTTCTGAAATACCAACATTAAATAACACATTAAAAAGTTCCCTTCGCTTTTTTTTTTTCCTTTTTAAAATTTTGGTGCCTGAGTGTCTTTTGGTCTACCTTTTAGGTATTTAAATTCTGTGTAATTCCATAAAAGTAATAGGGAACTCATCTATATAGATTTTAGCACCCTTCTCCCCCATTGTCCAGGTAATTAAGGTCCAGCCAGTTCTCCATACGCAAAGGTATCGACGAATAGCAGAACCCCTGTATCGTGTGTACCGCATTATTCAAGAGTCCCCCTTCTCTCTCTTTCAAGAACAAACAAGCTAATGGGAAGCGGGGAGCTCTGAACCCAGGAGCCAAAGGGAAAACCCCGTGAGGGAGACAAATTCCAGGTCACCATATGCAGAGAAGCAAAACCCAGAAAAAGCCCATCTTCTGACTTTCACCAAAGGTGCTACCAGGTCATTGTTTTCCCAGCTCCTTCCCAGAATGAAGGAGGCTTGTGTGCGACATGGCGTTGCCTTGGGTGCAGGTGCTTCTCAGGTAGCGCTTCTATCTCTTAGGGGAAGGTTGTTTCAGGAGCCAGGACCTGAACCATGATGCACTAGGCTGGGAACAATTTGGGGGGAATGTCAGAAAATTATTTTCCTGAGTTGGGAGGAGGA
>NW_011898627.1:0-2503 GCF_000151845.1 Pteropus vampyrus | reverse complement strand
TAAATCTGTATAATGCTTTAGGTAATATGGTCATTTAACTATGTTCATTTTTCCAATCCAAGAACAAGAATATTTTTCCATTTCTTTGTATCTTCTTTGACTTCTTTTAATAGTGTCTTATAGGTTTCATTATAGATCCTTCACATGTTTCATTAAATTTATTCCTAGGTATTTTATTCTTTTTGTTGCAATAGCAAAAGGAATGACTTTTTCCACTTCTTTTTCTGATGCTTCATTATCAGTATATGAGAATGCTATGGATTTTCAAAGATTGATTTTGTATCCAGAAAATTTACTGTATTTGCTTATTGTTTCTAGTAGTGTTCTTGTGGATTCTTTAGGGTTTTCTATATAGAGAATCATGTCATCCGCATATAGTGACAATTTGACTTCTTGGTTTCCTATTTAGATGCCTTTTACATCTTTCTCTTGTCTGACTGCACTTGCTAGGACATTCAATGTTATATTGAATAACAGTGGTGATACTGAACACCTTCACCTTGTTCCTGATCTTAGAGGGAAGGTTTTTAGCTTTTCACCATTAAGTATAATGTTGGCTGAGGGTTTGTCATAGATGGCCTTTATTATGTTAAGTTACGTTCTTTCTATACCGATTTTGGTAAGTGTTTTGATCATAAGTTGATGCTGTATCCTGTTAAAAGCTTTTTTTCTGCATCTATTGATATGATCACATAATTCTTATTTTTTAATTTGTTTATTTGCTGCATCACATTAATCGATATGTGTATGTTGAACCATCCCTGTGCCTCTGGGATGAAGCCCACTTGATCGTAGTGTATAATCTTTTTAATATGTTGCTGTATTCTGTTCACTAGTATCTTATTTAGGATTTTTGCATCTGTGTTCATGAGAGATATTGGTCTGTAGTTTTCTTTCTGTGTGTTTTCTTTACCAAGTTTTGGTATCAGAGTAATACTGGCCTCATAAAATGAGTTGGGAAGTATTGCCTCCTCTTTGATTTTTTGAAAGAGTTTAAGGAGAATAGGTATAAAATTTTCTTTGGATGTTTGGTAGAATTCACTGGTAAAGCCATCTGGTCCTGGACTTTTACTTTTTGGTAGGTTTTTGATGATCGTTTCAATTTCCATACTGCTGATCAGTCTTGTTAGATTTTCCAGTTCTTCTTGATTCAGTGTAAGAAGGTTGTATTTTTGTAAGTACTGGTCCATTTTTTTCTAGGTTATTAAATTTGGTTTTATATACATTTTCATGGTATTCTTGTATGATCCTTTGTATTTCTGCAGTGTCTGTCATAATTTCCCCTCTTTCATCCCTGATTTTGTTTATTTGTGTCCTTTCTCTTTTTTCTTTAGTGAGTCTAGCCAGAGGTTTGTAAATTTAATTAACCTTCTCAAAGAACAAGTTCTTTGTTGCATTTATTTTATCTATTTTTTTTATTATTTTCAATATTTATTTCTGCTTTAATATTGATGATTAGTTTCGTTCTGCTGATTTTAGGCTTCATCTCTTCTTCCTTTTCTAGTTTTTTAAGATGAAGCATTAGGCTGTTCATTTGGGCTCGTTCTTGGAGGTAGGCTTGTAATGCTATGAACTTTCCTCTTATGACGGCTTTTGCCGTGTCCCAAAAGTTTTTATGTTTTACTATCATCATCATTTGTTTCTATTATCTCTTGATCTCTCTTTTTATCTCTTCCCTGACCCAGTTATTCTTCAGTAGCATGCTGTTTCATCTCCATGTATTTGTGGTTCTTCCTGATTTCTATCTGCAGTTGATCTCCAGTTTCAAAGCATTACGATCAGAGAATATGATTGGTATGATTTTAACCCTCTTCTATTTGTTGAGGCTATCTCTATTTCTCAGTATGTGGTTGAATATTGGGAATGTTCCATGTGCACTAGAAGAATGTATAAGCAGCTGTTTTGAGATGGAAGGTTTTATAAATGTCAATTATGTCCAGATGATCTAATGTGTCATTTAAAGATATTATTTCCTTACTGATTTTCTGTTCAGATAATCTGTCCATATCCGACAGTGAAGAATTTAGGTCCCCTACGTTGATAGTGTTTTGGTCTGTTTCTCCCTTTAGTTCTGTTAGTAATTGCTTTACATATTTTGGGGCTCCCTGATTGGGAGCATAGATATTAATAAGTGTTATGTCTTCTTGGTGCATGATTCCCTTTATCATTTTGAAGTACCCTTCAGTATTTTTCTTTACCTTTTTTATTTTGAAGTCTACTCTCGCTTTTCTCTGAATGCCATTTAGTTGAAATATCATTTTTCACCCTTTCACTTTGAGTCTATATTTGTCTTTGGAGCTGGGATGTGTCTCCTAGAGGCAGCATATGGTTGGGTTTTTTGTTTTTTTTTGTTTTTTGTTTTTTTTTGACCCATTCTGCAACTGTATACCTTTTTATTGGTGAGTTCAGTCCAATTACATTTATGGTGATTATTGAAATATGAAGTCTTATAGCCATTTTCTCTTTTGCTTTCTGGTAGCTCAGTGTTCCCATCTCTTCTTTG
>NW_011898626.1:4108-5486 GCF_000151845.1 Pteropus vampyrus | reverse complement strand
CTTAGAAACAAAATAATGCTAACTGCAAAAGCAAACAAAATCAGCCCAAGTCACCGACCTGCTCCTCCAAGAGGATGGCCACACACTCTTTTAACGTGGGAGGTGTCCCACAAAACCCATCACCCCCTCACCCCGCTCGTGTAACTGACCTGACGGTTAAAAAACCAGCAACGCCTGTCACTGCCTGCTACGGGCCGACGCGTGTGGCCGACCCTCGGGAGCCGAAGGGGAGACCGCGGAGAGGACACACTGGCACGTGTCACCTCTGATCTGCTAGCCCCAGGACACAGGAGAAGTAGGAGCTCAGGGCCATACCTCTCTTCTTGGTGTCCGCTTTAATTTTCAAGAGGACATGGTACTCCCTTTGGTCCGTGAGCTGCAGTCTATGGAGCAGACTCTGTACCTCAGAGTCACTGTTGGGACAGATGATGTTGAAGGCATCTCCAGGCTGATAGGAAAAATCTGTTTTCTAGAGAAGAACAAGAAAGAAAATCCCACATGAATTAAAGTATTAGCTATGAGTAATAAAATCACAGTTTTTATTATATGACCATTTAAACAGATGGATTAGAAACAAAATTGTTCTAATTGCAAAAAGCTAACAAGCCCAACTAACTGAACGAATGTACTTTAACTAGGAGTGGTTTTAAAAATGAACTTCCATAGTTCCTGATGTTTTGCTTTGTCACTGAATCCACAGAATGGACATGAAGCCCTTCCTCATTTTCTAGAGAATCAGGGACCCATCGGTTGTGCTTTAGTGATCCATGTAAACATCGCTCTGAGGAAAACACACACACGCCATTACACACGTAAGAAACCGCTCAAGGCTGTCTGCAGTGGTTTCTGATGTCCTTGTCTCTCCTTCCTTTTGGGGATGAAGAGGGGTAGTAGGAGAGGGCCCTGTCCTTTCCTGAATGAGCAGATCACGATGCCATCTGGCTCGGTGTTGGCTGTACACAGACAGGGGCTAGAGAAGGAGCCCCTTCCCACAGCACGTCCATTCAGACAGGAGCGGAATGCAGACCACGGTGCTGGGGGCATCTGACTGCACACGCTCACATGCCCAGCCTGTGAGCGAGGCAGACTGAACCCACCAATGGGCCAGCCCTTGCCTCATTATGACAGGAAGGTAGAACCGCAGAATGAAAAATAAAATGTTTTGGTGTATATAGAATATTAAACACTATGGATTATCAAAATGTTCAAAAGAAATATGGAACTACTCAATAGCATATAAGCAAAACCATCTAGTGAGGATGCCTATCATATTTCTTTTTTTAGTAGAAAATTCAAGTACATCTATACAGCCTTGATGCGCCTCAACTTTTCTCAAATCACCACCCACTGAACTTCTTAGAACTCTCATCAAAATAAA
>NW_011898626.1:0-1338 GCF_000151845.1 Pteropus vampyrus | reverse complement strand
TCCTGGCTGCTGGGCCAGTGACTAGTTAAGGCTGCGGATGTGCTGGGCCAGCTAAGGGTAGGCAAGGGACAACACCCTGAAGACACTGCAGGACAAGGACACATGTAGCAGCCGAGTACGCACGAGGCAGGCGCTGATGGAGGGCAGAACGTAAACTTGGATAAAGGGTTTTTCTCTCTGGGACACGCTCCTAGGACACAGGCTGTAGCACCCTGGCAAGAGCCTCTGGAGGTGACAATGGACATGCTGACAGCACGCTCCAAGAGGGAGGAGCGAGCGAGAGCCTGCGCCAAGTGGGCGGGGAGGCCAGCAGGGCCCTGGCCGGCACTGGGGGTGGAACTGAAAGGTGCGGGGAAGCGGCCCGGGACAGGAAAAGCCGCACGGAGCCGAAGCCCACCGCATGGCCATCTCCCCGCAGCTCCAGCCACCCAGCGCCAAGGCCAGGGGCCGCCGGGAGAGGAGAGGTACCCGCAGTCCTCCTCCCGAGGCCTAACGTGCACTGGGCGGGGGGACACTCGGATACGTCAGGGACTGCCAGAAGAGGGGCCAGTCGATGCGGTTCCCCCGTGTCGTCAGAGTGAGGCCTACAGGGCCAGGCAGCAAGTCAGCCCTGTGGTCACCCGGCAGCTGGCGCGGCCCCACGCTGGATTCACGGGATAAGGGCTATCGCACTGGGGAGGGCCAAGCGGAATTTACCAGCGGCCTCTCCTCATCAAGTTGAAAAATGAACAACGCAGGCTCCGGCGAGGAACAGCAGACAGCAGTGCTACCCTGAAACCTCTACAGGACACGGGGGGAGGTTCCAGGGCACCCCTATCTGATTCCCCAGACGGGCCCTGGGGATGGGACTGAGCCACCAGCAACTGTGATGAGCAGTAGCCCAGCTGCGGTGCCCCAGCTGCTGCTAACGTGCTGACTGCCTGAAAACGCGCCCTCGACTGACTCACCCCTGAAACGAGCAACCAGGACGTCAATCCTCTGAAGCAGAGGAGAAACGGGGCTCTTCCCAGGGACTGCGTCGAAGACAGAAGGCAGGCAATGATGCGAGCCCTTCTCCAACACGGGGGGCCGGCCGTGGTCACGACTCAGCTCTCCACTGGCCTGTGAAGCAGCCGGACGTGTGAATGGACGAGCGTGGCCGTGTTCCGATAAAACTTTATTCACAAAACAGGTGGTGGAACACATCTGGCCAGCGGACCATAGATTGTTGACCTCTGTTGCTATATAATTAAAAAACAAAAAACCACGCCCACAGTAAGGCGACACACAGCATGAGCATGAAGTGAGGCTGCTTACCTGGCCAACAGGCTCCTGCAGATGCACCTGTAAATAGTCCGG
>NW_011898625.1:2220-3685 GCF_000151845.1 Pteropus vampyrus | reverse complement strand
AGGACACTGATATTTTTCTTTGAAAATAAAAAACCAAAAATTCCATTTTCATCCTGCGATGCCCACAAACCTCACCTGGGGTCACCTCATTCTCTCTGTTTTACTACTGAACTCCTGATTTTTTTTGGTGGGGGGAGGTGTCTTAACATCACTGTTACTGTCGAGAAATATGCCGACACGGCCTAAGGAGAGACTCACTGGGGACTCTGGCAGGCATCCCATGGAGCAGCCTGTCACCTACAGCTCACAGCGAGACACTCCAGGTGTCCTGGAGAATCCACGACTAACCGAGACGGTTTCTCTGATGAGCCATGAGGCTGTCTAAGGGCTGAACGTGCCACCTGGCACCTGCTCCTTGCCAGCTACTCGGCAGCTTACTCAAGGATAGCAGAACAAAGTTCATTGGTATGGATTTTTCTTCTCCACTTTCTTCTCCTTCTTTTATATAAATCCTATTTTTGCCTGTGTAGGTGAAATCAATCTTTTGACGGCTCTTCCCTGTATACAGATCAAACGGCATGCAAATAAGTAACTCTGTCTGAGTAGGTCTTTGACCTTGTACTTCATTGGTGTTTCCTGGGACATGGGGAGTCGTTGGGGTGGAGATCTCTTTCTCCTTGTCTGGAGTGATGCCACCAGCCTGCCTTCAGGGCTGTCACAAGACTTGCTCTCTGATGTCACCACTGTTCTAAGGCTGTTGTTGGGGACACTTGGTTGCATCACAGGGTTCTCTACATGATGATCCTTAGGAGACATTTTCTCTGGGTCGAGTACCAAGAACAGCTCAGTTTCCACGAGCAGGTGGTCCACTTCCCTCCATGAATTACACAACCAGCTGGGCTCCTCCTTTCGCTGTAATTGCTAGAATAAAAACTATGACCCATTCATTGACTTCATGATACGCATTTTTTTTTTTTTTTTGCTTTAGTCTCATTCTTGGTTCATTTTATGCCCTAATTAATCTACTTTAAAAAACTTAACTTCTTCTTTTCTCGTACCCCTAACCGAAGTATTTCACGGAAGAGCCCATGGTAAATCATTCGGGGGAACGAGGCCGCTTTTCTCAGGTTCCCTCTCAGCCTGCGGGTCGTGCCTGTGTGCAGGGGGCCCCCAGGAGCTGACAGGTCTTGCCTCACCTCCCCCGACTCTGGTCTGCCTCCCCTGAGCACACTCCAGTTGGCTGAGGCACTCTTCCAAGGTGCCCAGGGCTGTATGTAATCCAGACGTGGCTTACTGACTGTCATCTCTCTCGTCTCCCTCGAGCGGCGACGTTCCAGGTGTACTAGCGCTACTGGGACTGTTGTTAAAAATGCAGATTCCTGGACCCACCCTATAGACCACCAGTCAGAATCTCCGGGGGTGGGGCCCCAGAAATGGGCAATTTAAAATTAAATTCCCTGGTGATTCTGTGCATGCTAATGTTTGGGAAACTTTATTTAAAGAAAATGATCTAAGACTGATGTGA
>NW_011898625.1:0-1432 GCF_000151845.1 Pteropus vampyrus | reverse complement strand
GAGCCCGGAATTCACGTCTCAGTGAGTCATGTGCATGAAAGAGAGTCATTTGTCATTCAAGATTTCTGGGCTGGCGTTCAGGAAGTGACATGCTGGTGAGTGTCCGGGTCAAGGCATTCGATGACGAGCCACTGAATAAACTGGCATGTGCTGGCACTAATCTGGCTTCTTGGGACCTGGGGCAGGAAAGGCAGTGTGGGAGAAGACACCTTCTGTCTCAGCAGACCTGATACTTCAAAGGACACTGGTGGTCTCTCCCCCGTCTACAAAGGCTTGAGTCCAAAATTTGATGTCCAGGACAGTTTGGAACTGAGAACACATGCCCCACGCCCCCACCGGTCTGGTGATGTTGGGAGGGGGTTGGAGCCCAGCCTCACCTACACCCGCCCCGGGAAGGGTGCAGCCAGAGTGGGATTGGAAAAGTCCATTCGCAGCTGTCAAAACTCTTACAGTTACGCCCCCGTGCACATATAAAGTTCACAAGAAAAATATTTTAAATCTATGCATACGTGCTCAGACAAAAACACTGGAGAGAGGTGATTATCCACCGGGATGTAAACAGTGGTTATTTTGGGGGGAGTTAGGATGATGGCAATTTACATTTTCTTCTTTTTCACCAGTCTGTATCCTTTACATTTCCTTTAGTGAACGTGCATTATTTGGCAGAAAGAAAAACTACCAGAAATTGTTATAGGGAATGCTCTGCTGGGAGGTGGGAGGCAGCTTTGGGGATGCGTGGCCTGAGGAAAATCCCAACAGCCCCGCTGCATGAGCACGGGCCTCCATCCCCCGCTCTGCTCTGCTCGGCTTGCCGGCCTCCCCACCCACTCAGGCTCTGACTCACCCCTCTGCACCGGCTTGGTATTTTCCTACTGCCAAGTCTGCTTAAGATCATCCAGTCCCCACCCTGCCAGTCTGCGTCCTGCCTGAGGAAAGAGGCCCCGTGGGGAGGGCTCCTGCCCTTTGCTTATGACTCACTGCTTGATACATTAGAAATGAAGATAACAACAATGTTACTGACCACTCTTTGAATGCCTGCAACGTGAGCGCCTGGCACCCTGCACTGGATGCATGAGTGCGTCTAATCTGTAAACCCCCAGAAAGCATCTGTCCAGTTATTCTCATTTTACAGGTGAGGACGAGAGGCTGCAAGAGGACAAGCCATGTGCCAAGGTCACGTGCCAGAAAGTGGTGGTGCAAGTTCGGATGCCAGCGCACTGCCCTAAGCACTCTGCCATCGACCTCTGGACCCTGCCTTACCCGTCTTCCTGATGCAAACCCCACCCCACCCAGAGGCAGGAGACATGCTTATATGTTCATAGTTAGGTTGGCACAGAGTCTACTATACCGCCCAGCAGGAGCCTGAGCTTCAAGGCTCCACCCCTGGTCCATCTGCATGAGGGACGCTCTGGGGACAGCCACTGACCACAGT
>NW_011898624.1:3399-3663 GCF_000151845.1 Pteropus vampyrus | reverse complement strand
AACAGAAGTCATACAACTAAGGACATACATAAGAGGTCACCTTGTGGCTGGTAGAAGGGATGGAGATGCAAAACGGCCCTGTTCCGTTTGTGTGGTGTGTGGTGGTGGAGAATCGGGAGGGTTCTCTTGGCTGCAGAGTACCCTCCCCTCCCTGGAGAGCGAGGGATCCCGGCCCCACACTGGACTCTCCAGCCTAGGGTGACAGTGCTGGGAAGAGAAGTTCCCACAACCTCTGGCTGTGAAAACCCAGCGGAGATTGTGGCT
>NW_011898624.1:0-1406 GCF_000151845.1 Pteropus vampyrus | reverse complement strand
AAAAAACAAACTTATAGATACAGAGAACATTTTGAGGGTTACCAGATGGGAGGGGATTTAGGGGGTTTGGTGAAAAAGGGGGAGGGGATTAAGAAATACAAAATGGTACTAATAAAATAGACATGGAGATATAAAGTATTGCATAAGGAATATAGTCAATACTATTGTAATAACTCTGTACAGTGTCAGATGAGGTGATCGCTTCCTGAGTTATATAGATGTCTAATCACTATGTTGTACATCTGAAACTAATATAATATTATATGCCAACTATAATTGAAAAATAAAAAATTATTTTTTTAAAAAAGAGAAGGAAATGGGGAAAATTTTTTAAAATAAAACACTGAGCAGAAAGCTAGTCATAAAGGCATAGCAACAGCTCTAGAGCCAAGCCTGGCACAGAATCATATCACTTGTCTTTTTGAAGAAACTTCCCCAATGTAGGAAAATGCTGCAAAACTAGGCAAAATGAGCAATGCCTCTGCAAACTGCGAAGATGGATTTTTTTTTTTTTGTGCTGCTAAGGACAAGCTCCCTGGCATCTAGTTAAACAGACAGGAAAAACTGTGGTGGTACCTAGCAAAGATCAGTAAAGAACGGCTAGGCTTAAATTGTTTTCCCAAGCACCATAATCATTAAGATGATTATAATAATTAAGGCCTAATTTTCCTTATCTTTCATTCTCATTATAACCCTGCAAGGTAGCTCCATTTTCAAATAAAACTGAAGCACAGGAAGGGTATGTGGATAGTACTCAGTCATGTGGATAGTAGATTGGGATTTGCACACAAGTCTGAAACCAAACTCCATTTTCTCATCTTATTGCTACATTATGTGGCCTTCCATCAGCTGATAGGTAGATATAATAAAAAGATGCTAGGGGCATAAAGACATGTCCCTCTTGTGGGATATGATTGGAATTTCACATCATCTATGTAATATCCTTGCCAAAAATGTTTAACTGGATTTTAATGATAAGAAACAATCTGGCGGATGCAAACTGAAAGCCATTCTACACTACCACTGGCCTGGACTCTTCAGAAAAATAAGCTATGTATTTTATACCAAACTTCTTGAAGCATATTAACAATATTGTGGCTATGTAGGAAGAGAAAATCCTTATTCTTAGATGTCTACTTAAGTATTTAGGGGTAAAGTTTCATGGCTGCAACTTTCAAATGGTTGAGGAAAAAAGGTGTGTATATAAACTAGGTAAAAAAATAAATGTAGCAAACCATTTATTGATCTGAAATTTTTCAAGATAAAGAGTAGGAAAGAAAAAGCTAGAGACCCTATTCTGTTAGGGTAGAAGCCACCAAAAAGCTATGGAAGGATCCTCTTTCTTACATTGTGAACAATATTTGCTGTTTACTTCTTTTAGATGGAGCTAGAATCCATCAAGCTAA
>NW_011898623.1:3302-4813 GCF_000151845.1 Pteropus vampyrus | reverse complement strand
TGGTTGATTTTCCAAATATTCTGCAATTAAAATAAGTTTCACAGGTAACAAAATTACTTATGAAAAAATAGCCCTGGGAATCTTATGGTTTTAGAAACTACAGGAGGAGGATGATGGGAGAAAGCATTTTCCACCTAGAATCCTGTATCACTCAAGCTTTACTCAGGGAGATAGAAGCCACTTTAGAGCGAAGCCCTGCCCCTCCCCGCAGCCCCGCCCCGACATAGGAGCGTATACAAGAATTCAAGATGCTAGGAGAGAAAAGGTCAAGAAAGTCAGCACAGACAATGTAGCTGCTGACACCAAGCAGTTGTTCCTAAGTGCTTTCCTGAAAGCACCTCGAGATGCAAGTCAGTCTCTAGAAAGTCCCCACTAAGTGGTTTCTAATCCAGGTCTACCCATGTCTGCCTGCAATGCCTCCTGAAAATAATAACCTCTATTTCTCTTCAGCATTCCCAATTTTGCTGAGTGAACCTCTCATTGGAGGGTAACGCTGAACTACCAGGGAGTGGGAATTCTGGAGAGGGAGGAGTAGTTGTTGGCTTCTCTTTAGAAATGCAAATGAGTGGCAGTAAAATTGAATGACGACAAACAATTCAGACCGCTCCGAATAGGATGCAGCCGTAAAGTAAGCATCCAAAACTTCTTAGAGGTACCATGGATAGATAGGTGGAAGGAAAATTAGATCGAGAATAAGGAGACCCAGATTGGGGTCCTAACTCCACGGTTTACTTGCTATGTGACACTGGGCAATCTTCCAACCTCAATTTTAGTTTTCTCATGTGTACCAAGAGGAAAAAACTCCAAGGTATGCCTGTATTTGAAGTTTTACTAATTATAAAGAAGTATGTGCTAACTATACTTATTAACTGTAATTCAACAATGTGTCGCTCATGCTCTGACAGGAGTCATCAAAAAAATAACGTGATGTATTAATAATGCAATAGGGATTTAACAAGCAAAACCCCAAAGCTACTGTTACAAGAAGCTAGGCTTCTGGTAAATAATCTTCTCTCCATTAAATGGGGGTTGATCATCGTGGCAAACGCTGGTACCCGAAGGCTGAGTGTGGACTAGGAAGGGTATTGGAAACTAGCTGAAAAGCAATTTGTAGATCAATAAATGCTTAAGACCTACTGAGAAGATGGTAAAACCTACAGCTGCATGAAATTGGAATTGTTAAATCCCAAATTGTTTGCGAATAAAAGATTTTAGAAAATGTATTTTGATGGTTGTAGTTCACTGAATTCATAAAGAAAACTATGGTTTTCAAACATACCACTTGACCACTTTTCATTCCATCACAGCGGAAGGGAGCATCCCAGTTGCATATTTTTAATGAATTGAAAAGAATCTGACAAAACATCACCCTATCAATCTTTCAAATGAAATGCTTAAGGAGTATATTGCCTTACTTACCTCATTCGCCAGGATGGAGTGCCTCATAGACTCTGCTAGGAGCCTTCCGATCCAGTCTCTTCAGAAATAGCACAGCAAGCCCTCCCTCCAAG
>NW_011898623.1:0-392 GCF_000151845.1 Pteropus vampyrus | reverse complement strand
TAGGTATGGGACACAGCAGTAAATAAAACAGATGTGGTCCCTTCCAATATGGAATTTACTGTAGAGAGGGGGAGACAGATATTTATCAAGAATTGTGCAAATTAATGCAAAATGCCAATACTCTCATTTGAGTTGTGTCTAGGCAGGGGCTGAAATACTGGAAGAAGGGCATGCTTTGGAGACCGCCGACTTAGAGGATTAGAATAGCAGCAAGTGCCCGGACACCTAGATAAGACATTTTTTTCCCATGTGATTTTCAGTCAATAAACACGTTCATGTCATTAAGTTAAACAATCACCTTTTCCATTTCAACTTTATAGCTTTTATAAATGCTGTCAGTACATATGGGAAATAAATAAAAGTAGGTTTCAGGTGATTAAACGGTTACAAAA
>NW_011898622.1:1841-2839 GCF_000151845.1 Pteropus vampyrus | reverse complement strand
GTGAGTACCATCAGCCGAACACCGAACCACGCGTCAAAGGCTCTGGATTCCGGCCGCTGTAAAAAACTTCACTTGATCCTGCCCTGCGGGGCTGGCGTTACTGTTACCCCCTTTACGTCTGTGAGGCTCAGAGAAGTTAGGAGGTTGGCTCGAGGCCTGGGCTTGCCAGACTTAGAAAATACAAATGTGGGATGCCCAGTTAAATTCGCATTTCAGATCGACGAGGACGACAAGGAATCTTTCAGTATATGTATGTCCCAAGTAGTGCCTGGGACACACGTCTGCCTGGCAACCCCGTCAGGGTCCTGTGGCCGGACCGTGCCGGGAGCCGGGTGTATCTGACACAAAGTCCATGCTCCCTGTCCTGTTCTTCCCAGCCCTCCAAGATCGGCCGCACGCACCTGCGGTGGGCAGTCATTTGCATGCTCCGCCGTAAGACTACAGATGACCACAGTCCATCTACCAGCCCTCCGAAATCACACAAGCTGTCGATGGGACACGAGCCACTTTACGGGAAGCCGATGCTATTAGAGGGATTGTCAAACCCTGTCCAGTCGTCACAGCCAAAGGCAGTGCCGCACGTGACAAAATGGCTTTTATTTCCGGTCCTCGGATCCACCCCAAACGGGCTCGCTTGCTTCTAAGCCTCCGACATAATTCTGATCACAGGGGAAGGAGGGGATGAGTTTCCTCTTATACATGCAAAGTGATTGAATGAAGTTCCTGATTAAGAAGCAAGGCAGGTGGGCAGAGTAATTGGCTACAGCAGCTTTCACTGCCCTCTGCTGGACAGAAACAGCAAAAACAGGCCCAGTGTTTTCAGAGACCTTTTTTCCCTGGTCCTGGCTGGGTTTCATTGAACATGGAGAAGCGGGGTCCGATCGTCCCTGGGTCCTAACCCCCAGCTAACTCGCAGTAGATTGCGCGGTCAGTTGCAATTCTACTACTGTGTTCGCACCACTGAGCGAAGATGACAATTTGCATTTCTCTTTGCAAAG
>NW_011898622.1:0-601 GCF_000151845.1 Pteropus vampyrus | reverse complement strand
AGCTAACTCGCAGTAGATTGCGCGGTCAGTTGCAATTCTACTACTGTGTTCGCACCACTGAGCGAAGATGACAATTTGCATTTCTCTTTGCAAAGCCACGCCAGGACCTCCCTGTTCCCTGTTTTCAAAGAAAGGAAAAGTAAACGGGCTTTTGGAAAGCGAGTGGCACGGTGACCCCAACCTTATGGGCGGGGCCCTGGTCGTTAGGGAATCGTCTCCGTCATTTTTGGGGACCCCTCTTACCACACTAATAATGACGATTTCACCTGTGCAAATCCTCAGACAATCACTCTGAGGTGGAGACTATTGTTTATGCCCATTTTACAGACAGTAACATGGAGGCTCAGCAAAGTCTAGCTCCTCGCCCAGAGGTACTACTCAGCAAGAGAGGGATGCATCTGGGGTGTGAACCCCTTTCTATCTGAGGCTAAGGCTTTTGATGGTCATCTGTGAGCCCCGACAGCCTCTCAAAATCATACGGTTAGAGAGCTTCATAAAGTTCTGGTGTATTTCTTCTTTTCATAATGAGAAAATGCTATTTTGTAATCAGAAAAAAACACAACATAGCTAGTCTCATTATTTTCTTAAATTCAAAGTTGTA
>NW_011898621.1:1838-2281 GCF_000151845.1 Pteropus vampyrus | reverse complement strand
TATATATATATTTAAAAATGGAAACATTAGGGTTCAAGTTCTTCCTTTAAGAGTGCAACATCAGTATAATTTTCTTCATACCTAAAAAGCAAGTTATGGCTAGAAATGGGTCCTTTTTTGCTTAGTAATCATAACATCATCTATCATGTCAAACTTATGCTACCTGCCAGGAACCATGCCCAGCCGTCTACATGGAATATATCGCTCAGTTCTGAAAACATACCCAAGGGGCAGGCATACTTACTTCCTCCTCCCAAGTGAAGAAACTGAGACTGGGAGTATTTTGTGCAACTTGCTCAAGTACACAAAATTTGTAATGGTGCAGCTTAGATTCCAGTCCAAGTCTATCTGATTCCGAAGCTTCTGCACATATTAGGTTTAACCACATAAAATTGCCAATATGTAATCATATGATTGGTCCTAATATTAATTTTCATACTGCC
>NW_011898621.1:0-1058 GCF_000151845.1 Pteropus vampyrus | reverse complement strand
TAGAAATGGGTCCTTTTTTGCTTAGTAATCATAACATCATCTATCATGTCAAACTTATGCTACCTGCCAGGAACCATACCCAGCCGTCTACATGGAATATATCGCTCAGTTCTGAAAACGTACCCAAGGGGCAGGCATACTTACTTCCTCCTCCCAAGTGAAGAAACTGAGACTGGGAGTATTTTGTGCAACTTGCCCAAGTACACAAAATTTGTAATGGTGAAGCTTAGATTCCAGTCCAAGTCTACCTGATTCCGAAGCTTCTGCACATATTAGGTTTAACCACATAAAATTGCCAATATGTAATCATATGATTGGTCCTAATATTAATTTTCATACTGCCTCACAGTACACAGCATCCCAGAAGAACCTTGAAGTAGACTCCAGCTCGGATGATCAGCCCCGACTGCGGCAGGCACCCAACCTGGGGTCCAGTGGAACAGGGTCGTGTCGCCTCTACCACACATGTAGCCGTCCTTATCTCCTCTCTGTGCTCTTCCTGACAGACTTGCCTGCTCCCGAAGGTCTAAAGTTCAAGTCCATCAAGGAGACATCTGTGGAAGTGGAGTGGGATCCTCTGGACATCGCCTTCGAAACCTGGGAGATCATCTTCCGGAATACGGTAAGGCTCACAGAGGAGCCAGTGTGCCACAATCTGAAAGGTAGTCAAAGAGCTCTGCAGACTTTCATATCAGCTCCAGTTCCTTGGCTTTTTGCGGGGGACAAGGCTCTGATTAGCTCCTGTGTGTGTATATATTTTAATTAAGTGATTTTAATAAGTAATAAGCATAGTACTTAGAGCCGAGAGCCTAGGCAAATAGACATTAAGTCATCTCTGGGTTCCCGATGTTCTTCATAGTCTTCCAAATCTCTACTCAGAGACAAAAAAAAGAGAAAGAATGCTCTCTGTCTCCACATGCCTCTGGGCCTAAAGCACAAGTGAGGGAGCAAAGTGAGTGCCCAAGTTCAAGTCCAGGCTCTGCCACTTACTAGGTATGGGACTACGATGCTGCTTCTTAGTCTAGCAAAGGAGAGATTAAGCCTGTGGCTCTAGAATT
>NW_011898620.1:1886-4886 GCF_000151845.1 Pteropus vampyrus | reverse complement strand
ATGACGTTGGTGAGATGCACTGTGACCTCCAACGGCTTTGTCGACATATAATCACTCCATACGACCCTGACATTTCACTACGTAGAGGCCAGAAGGGCAAACGAGAAAATGAAAGTCTCTGATTCTGATTGGACAAAAGCCTCAGCCTGTCACTTTTGAGCAGGCTTCTTCCCACTTTTGTCCTTCAGGGCAGTGAGTTTCTGTCCTTTGGGGCTGGGACACCCTGACGCTACATGCAAGTCAGCAGTGCGTGCCTGTTCCTAACAGGGCGGGATCACGGTGATTCACTTCTCGATGGGAAGAGCACAGCGTGTGATTTTGCTCTGGGGATTCCTGACAGCGTTGAAATCATCGAGGTTTCCTGAAGTCTCACTTAGAAATTATTCGTTTTTAAGTAGCAAGCGCAAAATCTAGATTTCAAAGTTGACCAACTTTCCTCGAATTTTCATTTAAAATGCATGATGCCCCCCTCACAGAGGCATATCACTCAACAGTTCACACAGTCATTTTACCCTCATATCCTTCGCTAATACAACAGAGCCCTCTGGGCATTGCCAGCTCATTTTAGGGGTAGGGAACGTGAGACTAACAGTGAGTCTGAGTCCTGTGCAAATCTATTGGACTAGCTTTCAGGCTGATAAAGAGGCTCCTCTCTGGGACAAGACTTTGACCCCCAGAGCTTTGACCCCAGAGGGACTATGTGCACCACAAGAGGCGATGGTTAATTTTCTGTGTCATCTGGGCTAGGCCACAGTACCCAGATACTTGGTCAAACACCAGTCTAAATGTCACTGTGACGGTAGTATCTTTTAGATGCGATTAACATTTAAATCAGTGGACATCAGGAAAGCAGCTTGTCCTCCATAATGTGGGTGGGCCTCATTTAATCAGCTGAAGTGTTTAAAAAGAAAAACAGCAGAGATTCGCCAAGGAAGAGAGAATTCTGCCTTCAGACTGCCTTTGGAAGAGCTGCAACATCAGCTCTTCCCCGGATCTCCAGTCTGCAAATTTTGGATGTTCTAACCTCCACTGTCATGTAAACCAATTCCTTAAAATCTCTCTCTTTCTCTCTCTCTCTCTCCCCGCTACACACACACACACACACACACACACACACACACACACACACACACGACCTCTCCCCTAGCCACAGCAGTTTGATCCAGCAATGATAGATAATTGACCGAAGCTAGGCCATGTTTTTCTCTTCCTTATAATTTAAAACTTAAGAGAGATACAGTCTAAGCATTGTGAGGGCAGAGTTATGGTAATAGCAGAATTTCTATGAGCTTGATAGTTCTAGGACTGTTCTGGTCTTTCTTTCCCTAAATCTGATATCTTTATCATTTTCTTAATTTACTACACTTCTCCAGCATCCTCCTTCTCAAAATTAAGACTATGTTTTCTCTCTCTCTTATTTTTTTTTTGTTTTTGTTGTTTTTGGTTTTTGTTTTTCTCTCTCTCTTATTCTTTTTTGTTGTTGTCGCTTTAAGTTAGCCAGAATTGTTTTCTGTTCTTTGCAACTGAGAGAAACTTTCCTGTATAGCATAGATTCAAGATACACCAACACTGTACTCAGAGTTGTATTCTCCCCCTAGTGTGTGAGCTTCCTGGAGAAAGACTTTGCCTTCCTCATCCTTCTGTCTTCAACACCAGCAGCCTCTGGCACGGAGAAAGTTCTCAGCGTATGTTTGGTAAGTGAAAGCATGGCTTTTCTATTGCTGCAGAAGCAACGTGCCACAAATACAGCAGCTTAAGACAGAAGGTTCCAGAAGAGAGGAAGGCTGTACCCCATTCCCATTTATTCTCTCACAGTTCTGTGGGTCAGTAATCCAGGCCCAGCATGGGTTGGCTACTCCTCAACCTTGGATCTCCTAGGTATCAGCAGGGCTGTGTTCCTTTCTGGAGGTTCGGGGGATGAGTTTGCTTCCAGACTCCTTCAGGTTGTTGACAGAATCAAGTTCCATGGGTTGTAGGACTGAGGTCCTTGTTTTATGCTGGTTGTTTGCCAGGCACCATTGCCAGCTCCAAGAGGCCACTATGTTCCTTGGCTTGTGGCTTCCTTGCTCTATCTTTAAAACCAGCGATGATGGATCAAGTCCTCCTCATGCTACAAATCTCTCCAACTTCACTTCGCTGACTTCCTCTTTGCATTTAAGGGCTCACATGATTACACTGGGCCCTTGCGTAGTCCGTGACATAATCATCATATTTGAAATTCAGCTGATTAGTCTCCTTAATTCTACCTGCAAAGTCCCTTCTCAACATCACCCAGAAAAAGCATTTGATTAACTAGGGGATGGCATCATGGGGACACAGCTCAGATATTTGATCTACCTACCGAAATGAATGAATGAAGTCAGGTGAGACTGGCATTGTTTCACATGTGGCCAGGCCAGGCAGGAACGGGGTTCAGCCTTCCCCTCCTCTGGAATCCTCTGCTCTCGGTTACCCTGCTCTGTGTGACTCTCAGGGAAGAGAAGTTTGATTCCCAACAGTATTGGGATCCTCATCTTTGGATTGTACCAAAATACAAAAAGACCTTTACTGTCAATAGCGAATCTATTTTACCAATATTTTTTCCACTAAAAATACACAAAACCAATTATGACCAAGTGGGGTGTATTCCAAAGACTACAAACCTGGTTTAATACTCAAAAATCAATCAATGTAATTCACACATTAACAAACCGAAAGAGGAAAAAAATGATCCTCTCAATATATGCAGAAAAAGCATTTGACACAAGTCAAGATCAATCATGATGAAAACTTTTAGCAACCTAGGAACCTGTTCTTAACCAGGAAAGGATATCTACAGAATTAAGATCATCGTACTTAGCAGTGAAGACTGAAGCCTTCCACCTGCCATCATCAGCACGGCAAGGATACCCTCTGTCACCACTTCTCCTCAACATTGTGCCAGATTATTAGATCATCAGTAAAAAGCACACAGATTGCAAAGGAAGAAATAAAACTGTCTCTATACACTGACATTATTGT
>NW_011898620.1:0-1836 GCF_000151845.1 Pteropus vampyrus | reverse complement strand
ATTTGATCTATATAAATTCAATGTAATGCCAATCAAAATCCAAGAAGGCTTTTTTTTCAGTAGCTTTGAAAGGCTAATAATGTAATACATATGGAAAAGCAAAGGAACTAGAATAGTAAAAACAGGTTTGGAAAAGAACAAAGTTGGAAAACTCGTACCACCAATTAGAAGACTTGCTATAATCTATGACAACTGAGACAATGAAATGTTAACAAAAGATCAGACACGTAGATCAATGGGACACAATTGAGAGGCCAAAAACAGTCCAGAAAATCAAACAGCCAACTGATCTCGAACAAAGATGTAAAAGCATTCAATGCAGGAAGGACAGTTTTTTTCGATAAATGATGCTGGGATTATGGGACAGCAATATGCAAAAAAAAAAAAAATGTGTTGAACTATGTTTTATACTTCATACAAAAAAAAATCTCTAAGTGGATAATACACTTATTTAAATTATAAAACTATGAAACTTCGTGTGAGCTCCTTGGAGAGGGTGGGAAGCACCTCTGGGGAACCTGTTTCGTCCGGGTACCAGACGGCTAAAGAACTGCACATGCCACTGTACTTTACTTGGCCAATTTGTTTTTCTCTGGGAGTGGATGACAATTTAAAACCACTTTGCGTGTATATTAGGACTGGACAAATAAGAAACATACTATAGATCACGACAGCAAGGTTTCTCACAGTTGGAGAAAGAAGTTAGAAATAAGGAGAAGGGCTGGCCTGAACCGTGTGGTGTCCAATTGAAGCATCAACATGGGCTCATGTTTTTATAAAACAGACGTACAGATAAATATGTGCAGAAGCAGAGACACGTGTGCGCGTACGTACAGGCTAGTACGACACGTGTATTTCCTGGTTCCGTCTGCGGAAAGGACCTGGAAGCAATGACATTCGGGTAGCGGTAAGTAAGTATATCCAGTGCCCAGATCTTGGTTCTTGAATTTCACTTGGCAATACAAGGAACCAGAGCTCACGGAGACGTGGCTATCACCATGGCTGCAGCAAAGAATATGTGAGAGGAGCGTGGAGGCTTTGTGGTGCCAGAAAGTAGGGGTGAGCTCAAGTGAAGAGAACGGCGACCTGCAACAGAGTGGAGGGCAATCCCAGAGCGCCCAGTGGCCAAAGATGAAGTAAATGGAGCAACAAAATAAATACTCACAGTGCCGGATTATAACCCAAAGAATAAAATCAATAACTCTGAGTTCACACCGATGCCAATAAATAGCTGAATAAATTAATAACAAATGCAGGAGCAGGAATAACCCTTCCTCCTAGAGAAATTTCAGTTGGTAAATGTAAAATGAACGAGGAAAATAGAAAATCACCATTGGAACCCCACAGCAAACATTTCTGTAGTCGAGATCCTTCAATGGATGCTAGAATTAGCTAAAATTTAAAAAGAAACTAAATATTTATTTATTGAAGGGGGAAAAAATCATAAGTTTACAGTGGAGGATCCTGACTGACACTCCCTATCCTAGGGTTCAAGGTTAACATCACGGGTAGTAAGACGGACATCATGTAGCCCTGATACAGTGCACTGAGATGAATACCACATTGCCTCTGCGGTATTCATCCCCAAAATGCACACACTTAGTCTAATCATGAGAAAACATCAGAGAAACCCAATCTATCAGGTAGTCTACAAAATAACTGACCAATGCTCTTCAAAAATGTCAGGGTTCTGAGAGAGAAGAAAGGGCAGAAGAATTGTCACAGACTGGAAGAGACCAAAGAGACATGACAGACAAATGCAAGGTGATGTCCTGGATCAGATGTGGAAGAGAAAAAGGACATTATTGGAAAAACTGGTGAAATGAATAAAGTCTC
>NW_011898619.1:5668-8133 GCF_000151845.1 Pteropus vampyrus | reverse complement strand
ACACTGAAAGTGAAGAAGAAATCCTATACCCCTCCCAAAGCTGAAGCCAAAGAAAACATCTCGAAGGCAAAGAAAACAGTGCTGAAAGGTGTCCACAGCCACAACAACAAAGATCTACATGTCACCCACTTCTGATGGCCCAAAATACTGTGTTTCCAAAGGCAACCCAAATATGCTTGGAAGAGCACCCTCAGGAGAAACAAGCTTGACTACTTTGCCATCATCAAGTTCCCCCTGACTACCAAGTCAGCCATGAGGTAGATAGAAGACAGCAATACACTTGTGTTCATTGCAGATGTTGAGACCAGCAATCAGCAGCTCAAACAGGCTGTGAAGAAGCTCCATGACATTGATATGGTCAAGGTCAACACCCTTATCAGGTCTGATAAGAGAGAAGAAGGCATGTATTTGACTGGCTCCTGACTATGATGCTTTGGATATTGCCAAAAAAAATCGGGATCATCTAAACTGAATTCAGCTGGCTAATTCTAAATATGAAAACTTTTTGCCAGTCATCTTGTAGGAAGAGCTGAAGCAGGTGCTCTTGGCTTAGCGCAGCCCACTGCAATATGTGGAGGAACGCACCCCCGAGCCACCATCATTCCTGGGCATTTACAGAAGGCTTCGGCTGCATGGTCACCAACTGATTTTACCAGTTATTTGACAATGAATCAGTCTCTTTTGAGGTGTTGAAGGCAGCAGAGAAGAACAAAAAAGAAGCTAGCTAGGGTGACATTGGGGGCCTTGGGGGCAAGAACACAGCTCAAGTCACAGCCCAGACCAACTCCAATGTGGCAGGCAAACAGCTGTGTGAAAAATCCCAGAAAGATTGCAAGAACCTGCTGCTTCTCACTGTAGGCATGGTTGACAAGAAAACAGACGCAGCCATCTGTGGTGCTTAAGAAAGAAGGAATAAGATATGTTGGAAGAAAACCTGATCAACAACTTCAGAGTGAAGAGAAAATGATTGACAGGAGACCTCAAAGGCAACCACCTCATGAATGACAATTTGAAAAGCCACTTGAAGAAAAGGGTGAAGGAGGAGAATTTTCAGTTGATAGATTATTGACTGGCCTATCCAAGGCCATGGTAGTCTTGGAAGAAGTTGAGGAGGCCATGGACATGCAATGGGTCCAGGAGATGGATTTGATTCTCGTGACAAACGTAAATTTGATAGGCATAGTGGAAGTGATAGATCTGGCCTGAAGCATGAGTACAAATGTGGAGGTAGCAGATCTTACAAGTGGGGAACTGTCGAAGATGGATTAACTGATTTGGAGCAATCAAATGTGACTGAGGAAATACCTGAAGGTGAAGAGCATCCACTTGCAGACACTGAAAATAAGGAGAACAAAGTTGCAGAAATAAAGGAAGAGGGTCCAAAAGAAATGACTTTGAATTAGTGGAAAGCTGTTCAAAATAAGGACTGGGCAAAAGTATAATTTAATATCCAAAACCTAATGAAGATGCCAACAGGCAGTGGACGAAGGTATTTGTTCTTCATAAGTCTAAGAGTGAAGAGGCTCACACTGAAGATTCGGCTATGGACCATCGTTTCTGGAAGTCGGCAAATGGTATATCGTCTCAATTTTGGAGACCTTTGCTGCTCAGGACGTGATGGCAGGAGAGGAGAGGTGGCCATGGGTGTGTTGGATATCCAGACTGTGGCAGCAGGACTGACAAGTGCTTCTGCTCCTGACCTAGATAACCCAGAGGCATTCCCAGCTTTGGCTTAACTGGATGCCATAAAACAACCCTGGTTCCTTTGTGGACCCTCCTCTCTGAGGTTTTACATACTTATGGATCCCAGATGACTAATAGATTAAAAAAAAACAAACAAACACTGTATACCCTTCACATCTACATACTGAATTTTATCTGGAAAATGAACTTCTCTTACTACACAGAGTAACAATATGATAGTTTTGTATTTAGAAGCGTATTAGTAGCAGGGATGTTTTCATAATTTTCAGAGATTATGCATTCTTCATGAATATTTTGTATTGCTGCTTGTAAGTATGCATTTCTAAACTTGAAATATAGATGTGAACAGTATACACCAGTTATAAGTAAATAAATAAATATGAAAAATTTTCATTGTAAAGAAAAATATGGTACTAACATAAGGACAGAGATATAAACCAATAGAATAGAATTGAGGACCCAGAAATAAACCCTCACATCTATGGTCAATTTTTGACTAGAATGCCAAGAACATTCAATGGAGAAAGAACAGTCCCTTTTTTAAATTAAAATTATCGGAGTGACATTGGTTAATAAAATCATATAGGTTTCAAGAGTACAATTCAATAATACGTCATATATGTATTGCATTGTGTGTTCACCACCCAAAGTTAAATTTCCTTCCATCACCACATATTTAACCCCCTTTACCCTTACCTACCTCCCCCTCCCTGCCTTCCCTCTGGTAACCACTAATCCTCTGTCCATGTCTATGAGTCTCT
>NW_011898619.1:0-2433 GCF_000151845.1 Pteropus vampyrus | reverse complement strand
GCACAATAAAATAAGGTATGCCTGTACAATATTAAAAAATCACATTGACTAATATCACTACCAGTCTTATCAGAAAGTGTTTAAGTATTTGGAACTTGTCAACCTCACAGTGATGGACAGGAGTTTTCCAAAATACAGAATTTTGCTTGAAATCCCCAAATTTGTCATTGACAACAAATACTATCAGTTGTTGTCAATGGACATCAAATACTTGAATTGATAAGCTCACTGTTTATTTTTTGAGAAAATGTCACATTACCAACTCTGATTAACAACCATGGTTTGTGTGTCAACTGATTATTCAAATAAAACACTGTTCCCTGAGAAGAGCAGCCAGTTCAGTTTGCAACTTAAACAGTCCCACAAGTGCTTTTTTCCAAGACACTGTTTTATTTGGATATGCCGCAGAAGTGCTTGATGCATACTTCCCGTTTTATCACATAATAAAAGACATGTATTCAAGTGTCAAGATTTTATAAAATTATTAATTTTTTACTGTTTCCTCAAGGATATTAAGTGAAGCTGGATTTTTTTTTCCTGTGTGGCAGTAAAGATTACTATAACTGCTAGTACGGTTTAGTGCAACTGGGTAGATTTGTGCTAAGACACCAGCAGTTTTGCCCACCATTGTTTTTGCACTAATGATTACAAATGTTAACAGTGAAAAAGGCAAATAACAAATAACATCTTAGTATTATTATGAAAATAGTTTTGCCCTTGGAGACCACTCGAAAGGGTCTTGAGGACTCCTAGGGGTTATCAGACTACACTTGAGTACAAATGGTCTAACAAATTATTAACTTTCACAGTGGGAATTTCAGTTCTTGGCAAGTTAGTGGAGAAGATATTTTGGTATGTAGCCTTGTACCAATTCTCAGACCACACCACCTAGGTGGTCACTTCCTCCATTGAGCACTGGGTCACCACACACAATTCTTATTTAGTCATGTTTCTTTAGTTCAGTAGAAGTGTCATTTTTGTTCTACTATCTGCTGTCTCTTAACAGTCGAGTCAGCTGTCTCCAGAGCTTTCCTTCTTGGTTTACTTATCTCTTGTCTATATACCTTCTAGGGGGGAAGATACAGAAGATAAAGAAGTCATTGTCCAGGAGCTGGAGGTAGGGAAAGACGCTGACAACTTCTGGGAAAGTTATTCTTTAAGCCAAAGATGCATCCACATCCACATTTTAATTATTTCTCACCAACCGAGTCACAACGTCCACTTGATTACTTGGCTTTTCCCTGCCATATTTCCTCTGCAAAGAAATTTTACCAATTTCCAGGGAAATTAAAGCCTGTATCCTTTCTCAGTTTTCCTAGTTGAAGTGTCAGCACCTTTGAGGCTGAGAGTTATTTTGTTTCTACCAGAGTTCCCAGCCATGGGAAGTTCTCTTTTGTGGCAGCTGGCATGGAGAAAGCTTCCGGAGGACTGGGAGGGAATGCGGCCCTCCAGGGCTCTGGGAAACCTCATCACTTCAACCACTGCCTGGTACTTGACGTTCAGGAAACTCAATTGTAAATACACAGACAAGGCTGCTGTTTTCATTTTAATTGGAAACATTTGCAATTGCTTTCTTCCCACTTCATTTTCATTCCTTTTCTACTCAGCTCCTTTAGCTTTAGGTCTTCTCACAGAAAGAAAACTGAGCAGGTGGATTTTTGTAAATCTGTAAAAGCACTGGGCAAGGGATTAGAGTTCTGGGATTAGGGCCCTGGATTCCAGTCCTGCCTGAGCCACTAATTAGCTGTGCGACCTTCAGCAAATCATTTATCTCTCTGGGTCTTAATTGCCTCGTTCATAAATAAATATCAAACTAGCTTATTCTCTTTGAACTTCACAACTCAGTGATTTATGACTCTTGTGATTTATGAAGACATAATGCTACCACACTTCAAAGAATGCAAACACAATTAAATACACAAACACAAAACTATGAAACCAAAAATTTGAATCATATCCTTAAGGGTACCTGTGGCTCTTTGGCTAAGTGTTGAAACGTACATTAGGATCTTGCAGAGACATCATTGTAAATGACAATATAGGATCATGATAATTTTCTGCTTATTTTAATTGTGAGTAGAGCAGAATTTATTTTACTTTGCTTCAGTTAATTGGGGCAGAGAAAAGCTCAAGGCAGCATAGTAAAGTGGAGCGAGCATAGACTTTAAGGCCAGTCAAACTTGGATTTGAATTCTCGTTCCGCCTTCACAAAATGGCTTTGGGCAAGTGACCTGCCTTCTCTGAGTCTGTTTCTTTACCTATCAATGAGGTTGATAAATAATGCCTGTGTTTGAAGATAGTAGTGAGGATTAGAAATAGATGTGTGCAATGCCTGCCACACAGTAGCTCAATAAATGATAGCTAGAGAGCATTTATATATATTTATAATCATATTGAAGTTTTCGAAGTACTTTTTATATGTTCTTTTTCTTT
>NW_011898618.1:2762-5572 GCF_000151845.1 Pteropus vampyrus | reverse complement strand
ATTCCACAGTCTTTGTTTTCTTCATGAGTCTGTTGAGCAACAGATGCAGAGCTGCAAATCTTTGTGATTACCCTGACAGGCAAGACTATCACTATCGAGGTTGAACCCAGTGACATCACTGAGAATGTCAAAGCCTAAATCTAGACAAGGAGGGTATCCCTCCTGACCAACAGCATCTGATGTTTCTGTGCAAACATCTGGAGAAGGGCCACAGTCTGTCAGACTTCAACTCCCAGAAATAATACACCATGCACTTGGCACCTCGCCCATGCAGTGACATCAATGAGCCTTTCCTCCACCAGATCCCCAGGAATACATCTGCCACAAGATGTGCCACAAGTGTTTTGCTTGCTGCATCCCCTGTCAACAGCTGTAGGAAGACATGCAACTGCGCCAACAACCTGCTACTCAGAGGAAGGTAAAAAGAGGCCTTTCCACCGGCTACTCCATTGTCTGTAGGAATGCCAACTGCAGAAGCCTAATAGCCCAGGGGTTTCAATAATATTAGAACAAAAATACAAACTGTCTTAAGGATGCTCAAAACACTAAAAGAAATGTAAAAAGTTAAGAAATCAATGTGTAAACAAAATGGAAATATAAGTTAGGAGATATAAACTCTAAAAAAAATAAAAACAAAAGAATTCTGGAGTTCGAAGGTACAAAAACTGAAATGAAATATTCGCTAAGGGAATTAAAGGCAGTTTTGAGCAGGCAGAAAGAAGAATCAGCAAACTTAAAGCTAGGAAAATGGAAATTATTGAGTCTGAAGAACAGAGAGAAAAAGATTGACATGAACAGAGCCTAAGCGACTTGTGGGAGACCAATAAGCAGACCAATATAGTATATATACTGTGGGACTCTCAGAAGGAGAAGATAAAGAGAAAGGGGCAGAGAAAATCTTTGAAGAAATAATGGCTGAAGACTTCCCAAATGTGATGAAAGAAATGAATATAAATACCCCAAAACTCAATTACTCCAAGTAAAATGAACTCAAGGATCCCCACTCTAAGACACATAATAATCAAACTTTCAAAAGCCAGTAACAGAGAATCCTGAAAGTTGAAGGAGAGAAGTGAATCATCATGTACAAGAAATCCTAAATAACATTATCAGCAGATTTGTCATCTGAAACTCAGAGGCCAGAAGACAGAGAACTGATAGACTCTAAGTGATAAGAGAAAAAACTGTTGACTGAAAATCCTCTATACAGCTAAACTGTGCTTCAAAAATGAGGGAGATATTAAGAACTTTTCCAGAAATAAAAGCCGAGGGAATCTGTTACGACTAGACCTCGATTGCAAAATGTGCTCAAGGGAGTCCTGAAAGGTGAAATTAAAGGATTCTAGAGAGTAATCTGAAGCCATATGGATGAATAAACATCTCACCGAAGGTACACACATGGGACATTATGAAAGCTAGTATTATTGTACCAATGATTTGTAAATATTTTCTATGTGATTTAAGAGACTAATATTATAAAGAAACTAAATTGTGTAGATATCAGTATTATAATTATTATTGTAGAGGCTGGAATGACATTTACAACCCAAGAGGCTGGTGATATACTTGATAAGGATTGGTTTCTATAATTTATTGAAGTTAAATTGGTACAAATCCAAATTGGATTGATATAACTATAGGAAGTTAAAACTAATCCCCACGGGAACCACCGATTGAATTACTATAGAATATACACAAAAAGAAATAAGAAGGGAACTCAAACATTTAATTAAAAAGTCAACTAACACAAAATTATACAGTAATTCAGGAAATGGGGCACAAAAGCATTAAGGCAAGTAAGAATCAAATAGCTCAATGACAGAAGTAAGTCCCTCCTTGTCAATAATCACTTTAAACTTAAAAGGACTAAATGCTACATTCAATGTCAGATATTGGTATAATGGATAAAAACAAATGTTCCAACTATCTGCTATCCTCAAAGGATTCAGAAGACATCAACAAGTTGAAAGTAAAAGTATGGAAAATCTCCCAAACTGTGAAAATTAAACACGTACTTTTTAACAACCAATGAGTCAAAGAAGAAATCGCAGGAGGAATAGAAAATACTTTAAATGAATAAAAATGAAAACATAATAAGCCCAAACTCATGAGACACAGTGAAAGCAGTGCCAAGAAGAGAATTCACGGCTATAAACACTTCAAATAAAAAATGGAAGATCTGAAATCAAGAACCTAACTTTACAACTGAAAGAATTAGAAAAAGAAGAAATAACTCCAAAATAGTAGAGGAAAGTAAATAATAAAGATGAGAGCAGATATAAAAAAATTGAGAAGAGAAAAATAGAGGAAATCAATAAAACTAAAAGTAGGTTTTTCGAAAAGATCAACTAAATTGACGAAACTGTAGCAAGAAGGACTAAGAAAAAGACTCAAATTACTAAAGTAACAAATAATAGTAAAAAGTAAAGTAAAAAATAATTCTACAGAAATACAAAATTTTATGATGACTATGAACAATATTATGCCAACAGTTGGATAACTTATTTAAAGGGGGAAATTTTCTAGAAACACAGAACTGACGAAGACTAAATGAAAAAAAAAAAGGAAATCTGAGTAGACTTATAACTGGTAAGAAGATTGAATCAGTAATCAAACATCTCCTAATAAAGAGAAGTCCTGGATCTGATGGTTTTCCTGGTAAAAAGTACCAAACATTTAAACGGAATCTAAAACTAATCCTTCTCAGTCTTTTCCAAATAACTGCAGAGGAATGAAGCCTTCTGAACTTATCTTTTGAGGCCAGCATCACCATGACACCAAAGTCAGAGAAAGATACTACAAGAAACGAA
>NW_011898618.1:0-1881 GCF_000151845.1 Pteropus vampyrus | reverse complement strand
TGTGCTTGCTTTAAATAACATACTGGTTTGTTGGGGAATGAGGTGAATTCTCACTCCAGTAAAATAAAGAGATAGCAGCAATGTTTTTGGTTTTAAAATTTATTTAAAGCATGCATCCTTCCCCATTTTTTCTCAATTCCTTTCACACTTACCTCTCCCCGAAGAAGACTTTTATACTATATAGCACTCTGGCCAGATTATTCTTCCACAGTTTGAGACACAAACTGATGATGAATTGTTACTTCTGGCTCAGTCTTCTCTAGAAGGCAAGTTCCTCGAGGCCAGGGATCACATGCCTTCTTTTTCTACTACACTCTGTACCCAGAGGGTGTTCAAGGAATGCTATGGTAAGAGGTGATCACTACAGAAGCATTGTAGATTTCAAAAGTCCAAATAAATATGGACTAAAATTGTTCAAAATATAAGACTTCATTTCATATGTTTCATATCAGCAAACTGAGCATTTTATAAGAGAATAGATGCCACTTAAACATCAAATTTTATAACTTTGACATTATTTTAAATATAATTTAATCTTCTTCACTGATCAATGGACTATACATGACTTCAGAAGTTCCCTCAGGTGGCTGTGGGCTATGTATCGAGTATATCTCTTTAGTAAAGCTACTATACTGCAGTACTTTTAGAATTTTTTACTTCTGGGTGTTTTATTTTTTTGGTAGTTTTTCCCTCTAGAATAGTGTCACTTCCACCTTAGTAATTCCTTTCCTTTAATTATCTGTGGGCTTGACAACCTAACAAATCTGTTAGAACTATTCTGTAAAATAATGTCATAGAGACACATCAAGTAAAGTACTTAAGGGCTGAAAGAATGCAGAGGCTCTCTTACAAGGTTAAGAATGTAGGAAGAAACAAGATAGATCCATTTTGATCCCTGTGATACCTTCCTGTCTTACTCCCTGGATTGTTCTTACTTCAAATTGAGAACTCTCACAAGTGAAATTTTACTCTTATTTCATATTGTGTTATGGATGCTGAAATTCTCTCTATATACACAGTTCAACATTTCATTTTCATCCTGTTGTGATATTCATCTGTTGGATTAATATTTTCAACATTTCCACTGTACTGACCTTGATATCTGAATGCTCCTCAATCAACTGTCCAAAATAAAGCAAAACCAAAAAGCCAACCCAAAGCCCTAGTAAGTAAAAGTATTGCTTAAAATGAGGATTGGTATAGAAGTGAGATTTATTAATAACATTACATTTACTGAGTATCCTGAGCCAGACATTTTCCCTTTCAACAGGAAAACAAACATGAGTTAGAAATGCAACATATTTCTGTTTAGATATAAATGGGTAGCATTATTCTAGAATTTCCTGAAACCATGAAGAAAGAAATCCAGTAACAGCAAGTCCATGATTAAATTATACAAGTATCCTTTATTTTATGCATTTTGTCTCAATAAATGTCTTGAAAACATATAAAGAAGATAGGATTCCTAATATGACTCTCATATGCAGCGGTCTGAAGGAAAAAAGAAAAGTCAACTGGCTCGTTTAATCCATTCAAAGTCGAAGCATTTCTTCCCATTAACATGCATCATTGAAGTGGGATTACTGGGTTCTTCTTTGTCTCTTATAATAGCCTTTGTTTGAAGATCTATTTTGTCTGGTATTAGTATTGCCACCCCAGCTTTTTTTTGTTTGTTTCCATTTTAATGAAATAGTTTCCCCGTCCCTTTAATTTCAGTCTGTGTTTCTGTTTTGATCCCAAGTAAGTCTCTTCTAGGCCGTATATGTAAGCGTCTTTTTTTCTTATCTATTTAGCCACCCTATCTTTTGATTGAAGCACCTAACCCATTTACATTTAAAGTAATTATTGATAGATATTTAGTTATTGCCACTTTATTATTGA
>NW_011898617.1:1951-2307 GCF_000151845.1 Pteropus vampyrus | reverse complement strand
CGCAGGACTGACGTGTCCTTCCACGTCGCCGCGGGAAAGACGCCGAAGCGGGTGAGGCTTACGACACTTGGCGGAGCCGAGCGGAGCGGGGAAAGCGAGCGGTAGGGCCGTTCCCGCAGTGACGCGCGGCCCCGCGAAGCACGAGACGAAACACGCAGGTGCATGGTGTCGGGGGGCCCCGTGTGTCCGTGAACACAGAGAAGTCCTGGAAGCACACACGCCAAGCCCACAGCCACGGGGACCCTGGGCGTGCGGGAAGACCCCGCGTTTCCTTCTCTCAGAAGGAGAATGTATTTTCAGGGGTTCTTTTTGTTCTTAAAGCTAATGGTTAAGAGAAAGGATTCCTTGATAAAAGG
>NW_011898617.1:0-1181 GCF_000151845.1 Pteropus vampyrus | reverse complement strand
CGCCCCTCGGTGCTTCGGCATCGCAGGACTGACGTGTCCTTCCACGTCGCCGCGGGAAAGACGCCGAAGCGGGTGAGGCTTACGACACTTGGCGGGGCCCCGCGAAGCACGAGACGAAACACGCAGGTGCATGGTGTCGGGGGGCCCCGCGTGTCCGTGAACACAGAGAAGTCCTGGAAGCACACACGTCAAGCCCACAGCCACGGGGACCCTGGGCGTGCGGGAAGAGCCCGCGTTTCCTTCTCTCAGAAGGAGAATGTATTTTCAGGGGTTCTTTTTGTTCTTAAAGCTAATGGTTAAGAGAAAGGATTCCTTGATAAAAGGCATTACTACTAAAGCCGCTGCCCCGGCATGGCTTTCTTTGCCTGGACTGCGCGAGCGTGCCTTTCACAGGGTCCTCCGATTCCTGCTCTTAACTCCTCGTACGTGTGTGTGTGTGTGTGTGTGACGTGCGTGTGTATGTGTGTACACACGTGTGTATGTGTGTACACACGTGCGCGTGCGCTGCAGGCGTAGTCCAAGGGCTGCTGTTAGAGCTCAAGAGGGCCAGGATTCATTACAGAAAACTTCTCAACCTCATCACCATCCCGAAGACATCCTGTTTTTACTAGAGAGTGCCGCTTAGATTAAATACGGGACTTGAGGGCTTTAATGCTCTTTAGAATTATCTACCTGTCCCAAGGCACCATCAAAGGTACCTACGTCTTTATATAGCCAGTCTCCAGAGTAGTAAGGCACCTGTCTTAGAACTTCTTCCTCTACCTTCCTATCAGAGTCTCTAGAGTTGGGAACCATAATCTCATTTTTAAGAAGTTCTCCAGGTGATTCTATGCACACCAGACTCTGCCTTTGTACCTCCCTTTGTTGAAATTGATTTCTGCGCAGCCTGCCAGCTCTTATGATTATTGTTATTAAGATTAAGATTATTATTTGCTGAAAAACGTTATCTTTGAATTCTCTGCGGTGCCTAGCATATACTGGGGGTCCTTCCTATTCTATCAGAATTAATACCAGGAAAAGGCTGCAAAGCGATTGATTTCTGGGGGAGTAGAGGGGGCGTGATAGAAAATTTACTTTGAAAAATAGAATGCCATATGGAGGCAAGCATGATTTTATTGCTGCCAAATGAAATAAACGGTCTGCAGAAGCTTGAAGGTAAACTCACCTTTGAGATGTTAATA
>NW_011898616.1:1791-3692 GCF_000151845.1 Pteropus vampyrus | reverse complement strand
ATATTCTCTAGAATTGACCACATACTGGGACACGAAGATAGCTTCAACAAATATAAGAGGATTGAAATCATACCAACCATATTCTCTGATCAGAATGCTTTGAAACTAGAGATTAACTGTGAAAAGAAATCAGGAAGAACCACAAATACATGCAAATTAAACAACATGCTACTGAAGAATAACTGGGACAGAGAAGAAATAAAAAGAGATCAAGAGATACATAGAAATGAATGAGAATGATAGTACGACATATCAAAACTTTTAAGACACAGCAAAAGCAGTCATAAGAGGAAAGTTCATATCATTACAAGACTGTCTCCCAAAAGAAGAATGAGCCCAAATAAACAACCTAATGCTTCATCTTAAAAACTAGAAAAGGAAGAATAAATGAAGCCTAAAGTCAGCAGACGGAAAGAAATAATAAAAATTAGAGCAGAAATAAATGAAATTGAAAACCAAAAAACAATAGAAAAAATAAATGCAACAGAGCTGGTGCTTTGTGAAGGTTAATAAAATTGACAAACCCCTGGCTAGACTCACTAAAGAAAAAAAGAGAAAGGACACAAATAAAGAAAATCAGGGATAAAAGAGGGGAAATTACAACTGACATCACAGAAATACAAAGAATACATGCAAGAATACTATGAAAAAGTATATAATACCAAATTTAATAATTTAATAACCTAGAAGAAATGGACCAGCACCTAGAAAAATACAATCTTCCTAGACTAAATCAAGAAGATCTGGAAAATCTAAATAGACCAATCAGCAGTATGAAAATTGAAACAATCATTAAAAACCTACCCAAAAGTAAAAGTCCAGGACCAGATGACTTCACCAGTGAATTCTACCACACATTCAAAGATTTAATACCTATTCTCTTCAAACTCTCCCCCAAAAATTGAAGAGGAAGCAATATTTCCCAACTCATTTTAAGAGGCCAGTATTACTCTAATAGCAAAACCTAGTAAAGATAACACAAAAAAAGAAAACTACAGACCAATATCTCTCATGAACACAGATGCAAAAATCCTAAATAAGATACTAGCGAACTGAATACAGCAACATACTAAAACGATTATACATCACAATCAAGTGGGCTTCATCCCAGGGGCACAGGAATGGTTCAACATACGCAAATCGATTAATTTGATACACCACATAAACAAATTAAAAATAAGAATCATATGATCATATCAATAGATGCAGAAAAAGCCTTCGACAAGGTACAGCATCCATTTGTGATAAAAACACTTAACAAAATCAGTATAGAAGGAAAGTACCTTAACATAATAAAGGCCATATATGACGAACCCTCATCCAACATTATATTTAATGGTGAAAAACTAAAAACCTTCCCTCTAAATCAGGAACAAGGCAAGGCTGTCCACTATGACCAGTTATTCGAAATAACATTGGAGGTTCTAGCAAGTGCATTCGGGCAAGAGAAAGATATAAAAGGCATCCAAATAGGAAACAAAGAAGTCTAATTATCACTATTTGTGGATGACATGATTCTCTATATAGAATACCCTAAAGACTCCAGAAGAATACTACTAGAAACAATAAGCAAATACAGTAAAGTCTCTGGATACAAAATCAACATTCAAAAATCCATAGCGTTCCTATACTCTAATAATGAAGCATCAGAAAAGGAAGTAGAAAAAATAATTCCTTTTGCAATTTCAACAAAAGGAATGAAATACCTAGGAATAAATTTAACGAAACGTGAAAGATCTATATAATGAAAACTATAAGACCTTATTCAAAGAAATTAAAGAAGATACAAAGAAATTGAAAGATATTCTGTGTTCTTGGATTAGAAGAATCAACATAGTTAAAATGACCATATTACCTAAAGCATTATACATATCTAATGCAATCCCCATCAAAATCTCATC
>NW_011898616.1:0-915 GCF_000151845.1 Pteropus vampyrus | reverse complement strand
ACAATAGAATATACAAATGTCAAATTATAATGTATACCTGAAAATTATATAATTGTAACCAATGTTATTCCAATAAACTTGTTTTAAAAACTAATAATTTAAAATATTCTAAGGGTAAAAAAGGAATCATAAACAAAAAAGTTTAAACTTTTGAATTTTGGAGAATCTTGTGCCTTTATTAGTCTCGACAATTCAGGAAGAAATAGTGATCTTGAAGGCTGACGGACAGCTTACTAATTACAGACAAAAAGGACCACTGACAAGAGTCTTAGATGTAGCCTCAACCCCTTCTCTGCATTTCGGATGTTCTGTAGTAACTCCAGAGGTTAGATACATCACTGGAAAATAAATTTAACTAAGAACAGGATAGAATTATATTCCTTTATGCCCAAAATAATTAAATTGCTATGAATAATAAAGTATCATAGATTGTATTTCTTAATTATGATTCTGATATAGAATCGTACTTGTTAAACATTGTTCAATTTTATATTTAATTATTAATCCAATTTTATTAACCATGGATAAACTCAGATTTTGTATAAATGAAATCATAAATGGTTCCAATGAAATATTCTGAATATAAATTCATACAAGGTCTGTGCTGTGTTAAAATTTGCCTGTGTGTATGTACTTATAAAAGTAAATATGGTTTATCATTTGCATACTAGCAATTAAATTATAAAATATACATCAATAGTATATATGAAGTACTCTCTCTAAGGACTATTATTGGTTAGCCTGGCTTCATAATTATATATGCTAACTGTGATAACTCTATAATTCACACACTTGGTAATTCAGCTAATATTTTTCTTGGTCAGCCTAAATGGCTGACATATATTATAAGTGCTATTGTAAAAGTTGTAGTATGTCTATTAATTGAAATTTATGCAATGTGTGTAAATGCAAATA
>NW_011898615.1:2399-3203 GCF_000151845.1 Pteropus vampyrus | reverse complement strand
AAAATCAATTGACATAAATTGCTTTGCTGAATGACATGCTAAATATCAGAAATGCGTTCTCACGGGTGAAATTAAAGGTATTGAAATTGCATTGATTGGTTAATATAACCTAGAGACACTGTGTCCTTCCACTCTTTTGTGAACAGGATATAAGACTCTAACAAGGGCTGTAAGGAAGACAGCCAAGATTTGATTTTTACTCATCCTAGGTCCAGCAATTGAGTCAAAGGATTCTGGTTTCCTGAAGCCAGCTATAAGGGAAACAGAATCCTGCCTCTGGAATATTGTCATTTTGTCTTGATTAAACATTTCATGTACGGTGGTAATTGGAACACTAAAAACAAAGAACTAGAATTCATGGAGCTGAACAGAATGTATGAACATTTGTGTGCCTACTTGCTAATGAGTATTTGTGTAATAAATATATTTATGCTTCTATTATAGTCCAGTAGAAAGGTTGTAAGGGGGAATTTAACTCTCATCCGTATCAAATTTTTAAAGATGAGAATTACCTAAAAAATTTATCTATCCTAAGAACTGTGTATGACCAAATTGAATTTGGTTCGGTTCACAGTAAAAGACGAATAGATGTCTCTAGTGTAGTATTTCATTGTGATCCACTGAATCCAGTGATTCAGAAGGGTCTAACGAGATGCTAGCGGAGAGGGTGAAGCTTAAGCCCCTGAGAATGGATGAAACATAGATAACAGCAGTAGTAAAGATGGGAAAGCAAGTGTGAAAGTGACTGAGATTCTGAGTTAATAAGGAGTGGGAATAAAAAGATTGGATCAGAGGGGTAATGTC
>NW_011898615.1:0-780 GCF_000151845.1 Pteropus vampyrus | reverse complement strand
TATATTGTCTTACTACATTCTGGATAGGGATGCAGGAGGTAAATGATGGGCCTGTTTTTGACAGAATGATGACTTAGGGGCTGCAAGGTCTAAAAAAACAATTGCAAGATTTTGTGATTAACGTTCATGTAAAATCTAATGAATACATTGGTTTCCATCATGAAATTAAGTCCAAACAAATGATAAGGTAAAGCTTGAACAGGGTGGTTAGAAGGTAGTATAATATCGTAGTCACATGTCTAACATCAAAATCTGCGTTAACATCAGTGTCATCAGCCCACATCGTCCTGTGGGAGGGAAATAAGGAATGCACCCCAGTGTCCAGGACACATTTTAATGACTAGTGTGAGGAACCTGTGGCCTGGTGACTTGCTGTAAGTTATTTTTTAATTTTGTAAAAGTTTTTTAAATACTGTAAAATTTAAAAAATACTTAAAAGTTTAAGGAAGAAAATGAGAGCCATCTAAAGTTCCACCACCCTGAGATAAACTACCTTAAACGTTTTGTGCCTGTGCACCACGCACCTTAATTTTTGCTTAAATGATATATGATACATGCTGGGTTTTTTGGTTGTTTTTTTTTTTTTTTTTGACATGACATCTTAAATCTTCGTTTTAATGTCCTCCTTCCCCCTTGTTATTTTTAACTGCCAGGTGTACATCTCTCCATATCTTTCTCAGTGCATATAATCATATGTAAATACACATTGTAGGGCACTTTTTAAAGTCATTGTTTTACAAAAGTGGAATTTATTACATGCATCTCTACATGTTGCTTTTG
>NW_011898614.1:3722-6204 GCF_000151845.1 Pteropus vampyrus | reverse complement strand
AGAGTGTGAAGGACCAGAGATGGTTCAGAAATTACGGACTCTAGGCCAGACTCTACTTCTGACTTACTGTGTGACCTTGGGTAATTCTGGTTCCTTGGAGACCTAAGTCTAATTTGTAAATGAAAATAGGTTGTTGGGGGGATCAAATGAGATGCAGGAGTGAAACTAAATCCTCGAGCTGTCTATAACGGCAAAATATAGTCAGGAGATTGCCCCTCAGATTGAGGAGCCCATTTCTTCATTCAACAAGTTACAAAACTGAGAGCCCCAAAAGAGACAGGAGCTTGTCCCAGGTCCCAGCAGTCTGTGAACAAGGGCTAAAGCCCAGCCCTCCTGCCTTTGGTTCTGGAGACCTTCCCTGCACCCCAGCGTTCAGTGTCTTTGTTGGATACAGGCTTAGAGACACAGACTACTCTGAGTGCCTGGGGAAGTCCCTATTCCCAATCCTTCTGCCCAACTTGGGTCTAATGGAGGAGGCGCCTGCTGTTCAGGTGGCTACCAGAGGCAGGAAGCTAAGGAAGGTCTGGAGAATCATGAAGAAAGAGAACAGTGTTCCTGGAGCTGTACAGACAAGTGGCCCAGGTAAGGGAAGGAGCCCAAGTGGGACAAATGTGGGGGTAGTGTTACAGGGACAGACCCTGAATGGAAAAGAGTAGTAGGGCTTTGAGCTCTGTTTCTGACCATAGGAGGAATTAGGCACTCAGGTGACTCCAGTTGGGGCCAGCAGTGGCTGGAGGTGATACCTGGGCTAGCTTGAGTGATAAGGAGAGGAAGTAATGCACATTGAGTTGAGGCTGTAGGACCCACTCCTCCAATCAGGTAGAGTAGCCAGGTGGCACCGTGGGCATACCATACCACCCTCCAGGATCAGGCAGCTGCCCACCAGGGAAGTGAACTTTTCTCTGCCCCTGTAGCAGTAGAACTGGGATGTACCCAGGTGTTTCTCACCGGAGCGGTCTTAGAGGTTTTGGGGATAGGTGGGGGGTGGGGCTGGGAGACCCCGAAATCCAGTTTCAGATGGGGGCCTCCTCAGGCAAGTCATGAAAGGCAAGTGTTTATAGAAATAGAAATCCAAGATCCTCCCCACTTCCAAATATCTAATTCATTTGGTTCTGTTTTCAGTGGGGAAAACCGAAGCTAAAGGAGAAAAGGACTCTCTTAAGGACATACAGGAGTTGGGGTAGAACTGAACTAGGATAGGGAGCTTTCCGTTACATGGCAGTGATCAAACATCTTCATCAAACATTTATTGAGTCTCTAAGGTGTACTTGGAGAGGAGCTACCTTGAGGTAGCAAACAGAAGCCAGGATTGCAGTCAGACCTGGCTTTTAACCAGCCTTCCCAGTGACTTAATGCTGTGACTCTGGGTGAGTCACTACCCTTCTCTGAGCATTGAATTATCTGTAAAGTGTGTGTGGTAGTGGGGCGGGGGTGGGGGTGGGGGTAGTAAACCTTATCTGGGGCTGTCTCAAGGTATAACTATGAATTAAATGAGTTAAGACCTGTCAAGTGCATAGAACAGCACCAGGCACATGGTCCAAGCACAATAAATGTTAGCCACTGTTGTTACTGGTGAACACAGGTTGAGGCTGGCTGCAGACAGGGTTCTCCTAGAGCCAAGCAGGGGCAGAGATGCCACAGCCCCAGGTCCGCTCAGCTCTCAGATGCCTCCACTCCATGCCCTGGGAGTCTGTGTTTCTGGAAGTCAAGGTAGAATCCCACGTCCCCATTTCTTTCTCTGACACAGGGAACCTGGCAGGGAACAACCACCTCAAGTGTTTACACTTCCATATGCAACATGATTCCTTTCCCCCAACCTGAGGTCCAGAGTTAAGCTGCACATTACAGCCCTGGACAGTCAGACCAGGACCAGAGCCTAGGCTCCTTCGAGCCCCTTCAGGGTGTGGGGTTGTGCACAACCCTTTATCCCCTCAGGGCAGAAGTCTAAAAACTGTTGCCAGCAAGGGCTTGTCCTGTGTGTCCCCTGAATAGAGCAAGATCTAAGGGATAGGGAGAAGCCATGGTGGGAGAGAGGGCCTAACATTAGATAGCATGCCCCCAGCCACCCTGTTTGAAGGTAGAGGTCTGGCCCAATGGTAATTTCAACTGTGGTCCAAGCCTCCACAATGAAGGTCTGGTTCAAACTTTTTATTTATAGAGGAGGAAAGAGAAGTCCAGCGAGGCCAAGACCTCACCAAGAACCCCATAGTAAGGTAGGAGTGAGGCTCTGCCTGGCAACTGATTTGGAGGGGTCAAGGCTTGGCTCCATCTTTCCTTCTCCACTGCCACCACAGTCCTGCTTGGAGCTAGCCCCCAATGTAACCAACTGACTGGATTCTGGTTGAAGAGTAGAGGGTGGAGGTTGGAGCCTGGAGAGGTAAGGGGAGTCAGAGTAAATAGAACCTGGTCAAAGAGAAGCTCAGGGCTGACCTGGGGCAAGTGGACTGGGGAGCTCTCCTTGGTGTGTGTGGTGACTGTTGCG
>NW_011898614.1:0-1337 GCF_000151845.1 Pteropus vampyrus | reverse complement strand
AGGCTCAGGAGAGGAAGGAGTCTAATAATATCCCCCCCTCACCCCCACCACCACTACCACTGTGTAGGACTTCACAATGTGCAGAGCCCTGACACATGCCTCAGCCCAGTATGGAGGCATCTTGAGTTTCACTGCTTGACAGGAAAACAGGCCCAGGTAGGTGCAGGGTCTTGTACAAGGTTGGCAGGGTCCAGAGCAGAACCATGGAGACTCCCGCTTTGGGAGGGTCCCAGGCTCAGGTGGACATCTCCCCACAAACTCACTGGGTACCCCTGCTGATGATGTCTATTAGGCACTGCTGCCTGCAGAAACCCAGTTCAATTGCTGGGTCGATTCAGCCTTCTAAAAGCCCTGGAGTTTCCTGTCTTGCACTCCTGATCCATCTGCCCGACCCCAGGCCCTCCCCTCAGAGGGATGAGGTTGTCTGGCCCTTCTCCAAGGACAAGGACTCTAGCCCTGGGACAAAGCCCCTTTTCTGGCAGCCCACACAATTTCCTTCTTATGGTTTCTTATTTTTTTCGTCTCAAAGACAGTTTCCACCTTCTGGGATTAGAGGGGACTCGAGAGCACTTAGCATCACCCTTTGGATGGTTGGAGGGGTCAGGTTCCACTCCCAAAGTCCCTAGGCTATTATTGTTCCTGAGGGGAGAAGCTTCTCTAGGGAGCTCAGCCCGGGGACACAGCATGGCCCAGGTGACAACATAAGAAACATCCAAACTGGTAGAGAATTTTTATAAGTTCATTTGAACCCAAACTGACAATTGCTGGGAAGCAAAATCACAAATGCTTTGCAGAATAACAGTTTTGCAGGTGTTTTTTTTTTTTTTTTTTTTTTTTTGCAAAAGGAAAATTACATGAAGGTGGGAAAAGCAAGGTAGGGATAAGATTTTAGGACAGTTAAGATGATGTGCTCTCTTTAGGGTGGTCTTGCTTTAGAAGGAGGGGTCTGAAAAGAGGCATTTCAAAAGTGTGTTAACCTAGATGCACAGAAACAGTAGACAGGACTTGCTTAAGGCAAAGATAAATTTCTTTTACTAAAGAAGTTTCATGACCTGCCAACCATGACCTGCCCAGTTAGCAATTTATGATCACATCACCCTGTGAGGTTGCTTTCCATACAACCCCTTTTCCATCCAAACATGTATAACATGACTTCCTTTCTGCCCTATACCCGAGGGAAACCACAAGCAGGACACCAAGGATAGGTTCTGTTTCTTACTGGGTCTTATTTTCCCTCATCTGTCAAATGGTGTCTAATGGTCCCTTCCTGACCTACCACTTAAGGCTGTTGTGGAGATCAGACAAAATGAGTGTGGGTGACTTACTTTGGCCTAGTG
>NW_011898613.1:4925-5737 GCF_000151845.1 Pteropus vampyrus | reverse complement strand
ACGTGGCCCACCTATGGCACAGCATGTGCCTGTCACTTGGGATGTGTGAGTATAACTCTGTCTTTTCAATGGCAGTCATCTCCTGATTTGTTGAACTTGCCAGACCTAAATAATAATAAAGCCTATTTTTAAAATAAAATTTAAAAAAAAATAGGCTATAACATGTGTTGGTTAGAATTTGGAGAAAAAGTCTCCCAGATATACTGTCAGTGGGAATGTACGATTATGAAAAATTATATAGAGGTTTCTCAAACAATTAAAAATAAAACTGCTACATCATCCAGCAATCCCACTCCTACTTATATATCAGAAGGAAATTAAATCATCATATTGAAGAGATATCTGCACTCCGTGTTCTCGGCAGAATTGTTCATATGGCCAAGACATGGAAACAACCTAAGTGGGAATTGAAAGATAAATGGATAAAAATATTATATATATAAATATTATTCAACCATAAAAAAGAAGGAAATTCTGTCATTTGCTATACATGGATAGCCCTTGAAAGCACTATGCTAGATGAAATAAGCCAGACAAAGACAAATCCTGTATTATCTATCTCACTTATACATGGAAGGAATCCCAAAACACCCAAGTCATACAAACAGATAAATAGTATGTTGGTTGCCAGACGCTGAGGATTGGGAGAAAAGGGAAGATGTTAGTCAAAGGGCACAAAGTTCCAGTTATAAGATTGATAAGTTCTGGGGATCTAATGTACAGCATGATGCCTATAAATTTCTTTTTAAATAAGAAAACTGCTTCATACCCTTATGATTTCACTATATTACCTGTGTAAATTTTTGGTCTCT
>NW_011898613.1:0-1065 GCF_000151845.1 Pteropus vampyrus | reverse complement strand
ATAGCAAACAATCACCAATTTATGAGTTTTTGTAATAGGATATATCACTTCTGAGTAGAGGGTGATCACTGAGATAGAATTTTTATAGGGATGACATACTAGGACAAAAGGTAAGCCATCACCTTCACTATAATATGTCATTGTCATTGAGTGTTAGCTATCACCCAATATCTTTTCCTCTATTCTTTCAACTTTTTGTTTGGCACATGGTTTCTTAGAATAAACACAAATCACAATTTCCCTTGCAGCTAGGTACATCAGGATAATGTCAATATTTGATATCTAAACATTTAACGAATCTAATATATTGGCATTCCACCGTTCTCTATAATTCATGATTCCCAGTTGAAGATTGTTGTTGACTCCCAACCCCCACCTCAGTTTGCTGAGTCCCTGAATAACTTTGGTGGTTTTTTTTTTTTTTAAAGAAGATTAAGGATTTATGTGAGGACTGCTATAGTATTTCCAGTTATTTGGATTCTAATTTAAAAAAATTTTTTTTTGATTGTGGTTAAAATACACACATAAAAATTACCTACTTAATCTACAGGCATGCCACCCTGAACAAGCCAGATCCAGTCTGATCTCGGAAGCTAAGCAGGGTCAGGCCCGGTTAGTACTTGGATGGGAGACCACCTAGGAAGACCAGGTGCTATAAGCATAAAAACCAAAAGAGTCAAAAATAAAAAATAATGGATTATAAGCTGACAAGTTCCTTGCAGTCTGTGAGGTCAACCAAGTATTGCTTCATCTACAAAAAAAATAAAATAATAAAATAAAATAAATTACCAACTTAATCATTTTTAAATGTGCAGTTCGGTAGTGTTTAGTATATTCATATTGTTGTGCAACTAATCTCCAGAACTTTTGCATCTTGCAAAACTGAAACTCTTTATCTATTAAAGCAGGGGTCTCCAACCCCCAGGCCACAGACCTAACAAAGAATAAACATTATTCTTTGTCTTTGGAGAAGTATCCTAACTGGTCTGTGGCCTGTTAGGAACCGGGCCACACTGCAGCAGTGAGCAAATGAAGCTTCAGCTGTACATGCATCAGCTCCTCAGC
>NW_011898612.1:3564-3933 GCF_000151845.1 Pteropus vampyrus | reverse complement strand
GTCTCTGTCCAGATAGTGAAGGAGCTTCTGTCCCACGGCGCCAACCCCAACCTGCTCCTGACCAAGGGCTTGGGCAGCGCCCTGTGCGTGGCCTGCGACCTGGCCTACGAGCACCACAGGAGCATAGAGAGCAAGCTGGCCTTGGTGAGGGGCTGGGGGGGCCTGGGGGGCTGGGCCGGAGGGGGCTGGAGGGGACATGCCCTGGTGAGGGGGTGGGGGATCTTGGGAGGCTGGGCTGGAGGGGACCAGCCCTGGTGACGGGCTGGGGGGCCTGGGGGTGCCGGGCGGAGGTTGCTGGCCCTGGAGGCGTCTGTGGGTGTGCCTTGGACCCTCCATCCGGCCCTTGTTCCTGGCGGGGGAGCTTTGCAT
>NW_011898612.1:0-1034 GCF_000151845.1 Pteropus vampyrus | reverse complement strand
CACCTCCTGGTGGCTGGGGCATCCGCAGGCATCTGACACAGCTCTCCTCTCCAGATTGACAGGCTCATCAGTTATGGGGCCGACATCCTGAAACCCGTGACGCTCATGCAGGGGGACAAGGTGGCTGTGGGCACAGCCGTCGACTACGGGTATTTCAGATTTTTCCAGGTGCGGCTCGGAGCCTCCCGTTGGTGGAGGGGAGGGGCTGGGCCTTTAGCGCCTTTAGGGCAAAGCTGGGCCAAGGCCCTTGCGCCTGGCCAGACGGCCCCTGGCCCGGAGGAGGCCTGGCCTCTGCGCGCTAGCTGTCCGCGCGCCCTCGGGGCTCAGGTCGCAGAGCGGAGCCGTGCTCCCGCGCAGCGTCCCTGCGGGGCGGGGCGTGGAGTCTGGCCCCCCGGGGGCGGGGCGGGCTGTCCAGGCCGGGGCAGTGACCTGGCGGTGCTGCAGGACCGGAAGATCGCCCACTGCCCCTTCCACACGCTGACGCCGGCCGAGCGGGAGACGTTCCTGGCCCGGAAGAGGCTGCTGGACTACATGGGCTTCCAGCTGCGCCGCGCCGTCCTCGCCAGGGAGAGCCAGTGGGACCCGAAGCTGCTGTGCCTGAGCAAGCGAGGTGGGGGCGGGGCCGCGGCGAGGGGGCGGGGCTCTCGGGAAAGGGGGCGGGGCCGTGGGCGGGGCCATCCTGGGCGGCTCAGAGAAGTCGGGATTAGGCCTATCAGGACGCAAAGCCAATGTCCACCTCATGTCCCCTGGTAGTCTGGGCGCCTGGGCTTCGAGGGGCTGGCCTGGATGGGACAGTAGAGGGACCACGCCTGCTGCTGCTGACCAAGCAGGCCACCTAGCCCTTGTGTCTTGCCCTCCAGGAGGTTGTGCGAGAGACATTGAGGCTGGGGTCCCAGGGCAGGGAGATGAGCCTGGAAAGAGAAGTGGAGGCACAGGCCGGGGGGAGAGGCCCAGGCCACAGTGGGCAGTGAGTCTGGGAGCTCATGTTCGTCCAGTGCCAGGAAGGCCTGCCCGGCCGCCGTGGGGGAGGGGCA
>NW_011898611.1:2513-2843 GCF_000151845.1 Pteropus vampyrus | reverse complement strand
TCCTGGGCCTGGACAGGGCTTTTCTCGCACCACGTCAGTCAAGGGAGAAGGGGACACCCAGCACCCGCGGGCTCTAGCTGTCACTCTAACTGTGGGCATCCTCAGAATTCCTCCTTGGCTTCGTGAAGCCAGGAGGCTGTCTGCTGCTGGCTCCTTAAACTGACTCGCGCTACCAGAAATTCCAAAGAGACTCCATTGGCAGAAGGAACCTTCCCGGCCTGGAGTGACAGCGAAAGCATCCAATTCTGAAAGGGACAGGCTAAAAGGCTGCTCTTTCCCCCGGGGCCCTTTTGCACACTTCACCTCAACTGTTCTTACCTATTCTAAAAC